>NC_133655.1:156737139-157037139 GCF_009905375.1 Apium graveolens | reverse complement strand
GTACTTAACTGGAAATCAGCACTTATACTGAAGACAGAACTTAAGATATCAGAACTTAAGTTATCAGAACTTAAGTTATCCGAAGATATTTATCAGGAGATAATATCAGGACTTAAGATGACTTTCAGATAAGGCAGGCGGCTGATTGAAAGGAAAGAAGATCGAGACTAAGACAGGAAGAAATATGCATGAAGAAGGAATTCTATGAAGAATAGAATACTTGGAAGAAAAGATAACTAGTTGATATATTTTAGGAAGCAGAATTATATTCCATATCAATTAGAACATTATCTTGTAACTGTGTAGTATATAAACACAGACATAGGGTTTACACTATAAGTGTTATCATTATCGAAGTTAATTATTCAATATAACCCTAGCAACTCTCGTGATAATTTGTTCATCACTGAGAGAGAACAGTTCCATATTGTAACAGAGTTTATTGTGTTGAATAAAATCTGTTTTCTGTTACTTGAGTTCTTATATTCGATTTGATTGTAGTAAACACTGTATTCAACCCCCTTCTACAGTGTGTGTGACCTAACAAATACAAAATACAGATTTAGACTATCATACAACTAATTCTTAGGGTTGTCAGTGTGACTTAGTTTTGTTATAATACAGGCATGTCTTGCACAACAATTTCAATGCAATGCATAATACATCAGCAAGCCTATAGAAATCGGGTAAAGGAATGTTTGTGAAGGAATTAGAAGCCAATCTTTATTTGCTCCAACTCTATCATGAATTCTACATAAATAGAGTTATTAATGGGAGTCATTGGGTCTTCAACAAAGGCCAGTTGATTTTTGAAATATTGAAGACATGAGATATTCCTAATAATGTACGCCTAAATCATTTGGACATGTGGGGTTTAAATACATTATTTACAGGTAGGTTTTCGATTATAAAGGTGATACAAGATATCGACAACTACATTAATTCATTTGTAAAAAAAAGATGCGAGTTATTTCTCTGATGTTTGGAGAGAGTATTTCAGAGTCAGGGAGAAAATAAACATAGAGGTACCTCTTCGTTAGAAGATGAAATTAAAAAAGGAAAGGGGGAATGAGTATGGGTTACGTTTAAGTATAAACATTTCCCAACCTTTTATTTTATTTGTGGAATAATAGGTGTTAGGAATATGTGTATTAGTTTGATGATAAGTTAAACAAAACACTAAGTAGAAATCTAGTGTTTGTAGCCTCAACGGATAAGACCATTTTGGCTATCCATTGAAGGAGTAGCTTTACTTAGAAATGAGTTTAGTATTGTAGAACATTTCAGTCTTTGTATTTAAGTTGCACTTCTTAGATGTTGTGGGAAATTATCAGTCATGTTGACTACTAGTGGATATGCAAATAGGAGGGCTAATTGTAAATATTTCATGCCTTGTAATTTTGTATAAGTGAAATAGCATCAACTGATATTAAAGGCCTTCAACGGATGAGAAACAAAGCTTCAACGGATGTCTCTAAAGCTTCAACGGATAACATCCATCGACGGATGAGTATTTCAACGGATAATACTTCAACTGCTAATGCATCAACGGATAAAAGCTTCAACGGATGCTTAGTTCAAATAGCAGTTGATAGTGACAATTCATAAGCTGATAGAGGCACATGGGTTGACAGAGACAAACTGGAATGTGGCAGCCTCTAGGAGGAATCAAGAAAATGCAGCATTTCCATTCTGGTGCTAACAAGGAGGTATTCAAAGATTCACAGCTAAACCTAAATTGCATTGGATAGAGAAATGAAGAAGAAACATGTGAAGAGTCTTTTAATTGTATTTTACAGTTTTGTCTTCACTTGTAAACTTGGTGATATATAAACCAAGTAGCAACTAGTAATTAGATATGAATTTTCCAGAGCTGTTTAGAAAAATCCAGAGAGAAAATCATCTAGTTTGTACTAGGAAGCAGCTGTGATTTAATTCTTTGAATCACAGATTTATAGAAATAACACATCTCTGGTGGAACAACAAATCCACCAGAAAAGTTTTTAAGTCTGTTGTGTTCTTTACATTTGTGTTTGAATATATATCTGTCTGCATTAGCTCAAAGCAATTCACACACACTTGCTCATCAAAACACATAGACTAGAAACTGCTCAAAACTTGAAAAAGTTTTGAGTTTTACATTCAACCCCCCTTCTGTAAAACTCATTGTTAGTTCACTGGGAATAACAATTGGTATCAGAGCGAGCTCTTAACATACAAAGAGTTTAAAGATCTATTCTGCTAACATCATGAGTGCACAGAAGAATCCTCCTACTACCAACATGAGTAGGAAGGATATTGGTATAAAGATTCCAGTCCTGGAAAAAGATAACTATCATCACTGGAAAGTGAAGATGCATTTACATCTACTGTCTCAGGATGAAAGCTACATCAACTGCATTGAAAATGGTCCTCACATTCCTCACAAAGTGGCCACAGCTGCTACTGCAACAGTTGTTGTTGGACAGTCCTTCCCAAGCCAAAAGCAGAATGGACTATTGAAGACATGGAAGAAATTCGCAAGGACAAGAAAGCCATGAACATTCTGTTTAATGGCTTAGATCAAGATATGTTTGACAATGTCATCAATAGCCAAACTGCAAAGGAAGTTTGGGATACTGTGCAAATCATCTGTGAAGGTACTGAGCAGGTTAGAGAGAACAAGATGCAGCTTCTTATTCAACAGTATGAATATTTTCACTTTGAAGAAGGAGAATCATTAAATGATACCTTCAACAGATTTCAGAAACTGTTAAATGGATTGAAGCTGTATGGTAGAGTGTACCAGGTCAAAGATTCCAACTTAAAATTTCTGAGGTCTCTAACAAAGGAATGGAAGCCTATGACTGTTTCTCTAAGAAATTCTCAAGATTATAAGAACTTCACACTTGAAAGATTATATGGAGTTTTGAAGACTTATGAACTTGAGATGGAGCAAGATGAGCTGTTGGAAAAGGGAAAGAGAAAAGGAGGATCAGTTGCACTTGTAGCTGACAATGAGAAAATAGAAGCCAGGAATGAGGAGAAGACAATGCCAAGTCTCAAAATTGGCACAAGCAAATCAGAATCAAGCAAGGGAAAAGAGCAAGTAGCTGAAGATGAAGACAATTCCAGTCAAGATGACTCTGATGATGTTGATGAACATCTGGCTTTTCTGTCCAGGAGGTTTGCAAAGATGAAATTCAGGAAAAATACAAAATTCACTAAGTCAAACAAAAACATGGTGGACAAATCTAAGTTCAAATGTTATAACTGTGGCATTAGTGGACACTTTGCAAATGAGTGCAGGAAGCCAACCTCTGATAAGAAGAAATTTGAGCAAGTTGATTACAAAAAGAAGTACTTTGATTTGCTCAAACAAAAGGAAAGAACTTTTCTCACTCAAGATGATTGGGCAGCTGATGGAGCCAATGAAAATGATGATATGGAATATGTCAACCTAGCCCTGATGGCTAATTCTGATGAAAATGAAACTAGTTCATCAAGCAACCAGGTAATTACTACTCACCTCTCTCAGCTTTCTAAAATGAATGCAATGAAGCCATAAATGATATGTCCAATGAATTATATTATTTGCGTGTTTCCCTTAAATCACTAGCTAAAGAAAATACTAGGATCAAAGAGAATAATGTGTTTTTATGTGATAGGAATGTTGTGTTAGAGGATCAGGTAATTGAGCTTGAAAAGATTAAACTTAAATGCTTGATTGTTGAGAGTGAACTAGAAGAAGCTGTTAAGAAAGTAGAAATTATTTCTAAACAGTTAGAAAGTGGGCAAGAGGTAATCAAGGCCTGGAAAACATCTAGGGATGTTAGTGTTCATATTGCCAAGGTTCAGGGAATTGAATCATTCTGTGAGAATGCCTGGAAGAAAAACAAAAAGGAGTTAGAATTAATTGATGGATTATCAACGGATGTGGAATCAACGGATGATGAAAGTTATCCGTTGAAGGAAGAAAAAGAGCATCCGTTGAAGGCTCAACAATTAAAACAGGCAAGTGATTCTAAAAAGAAAAATTTCAATAAGAAGGATGGTTCAACTTTCAAGAACTTTGTCAAAGAAGGAGCTAGCACATCCAAAGATGCTAGTAAGGTGAACATAGGACACATGACTTTATATCAGCTGAAAAATAGGCTTAAATTGGTTGAGGATAAAAAGGAAACTAAAAGAAATCTAATAGAAATGGGAAGGTAGGGATTAATAAACACAACAATTACATACCTGATAAGTATGCTCCTAGAAAAAGCTGTGTGCATTGTAAAAGTGTTAATCATCTATCTGATAACTGCAAGTCTGTTAAGAATGCTCCCATGCCTTCAATTCCTTCCATGCCTAACATGTCTATGTCACCTCTGCATGTTATGCCTGTTATGTCTCATCAGAATCCTCATGCACATTTTACAAACATGCCATATGTTAATAATCCCTATTTTACTGCATTCAGTATGCCTCGGATGCCATACAACATGCCTATGTGGAATAATATGTTTGCACAATCCATGCCTTATCAAATTCAATCAAATGTGCTAAATGATTCTGTGACTAACCCTACTCTTCAACCAACTACATCTGAGATCAAGGTTGACCCAAAGTCACCTAAGTCAAAAGATGCAGGAGGAATGAAGTCTAGGAAAAAGACTAACAAGGCTGGACCCAAGGAAACTTGGGTACCAAAATCAACTTGATTGATTTTGTTGTGTGCAGGGAAAAAGAAGGAATCTATGGTACTTGGATAGTGGTTGTTCAAGACACATGACAGGAGATTTCACCCTTCTCACAGAGTTTAAGGAGAGAGCTGGCCCTAGCATAACCTTTGGAGATGACAGCCTAGGGTTCACTATGGGATATGGCTTGATTTCAAAAGAAAATGTCATCATTGATGAATTTGCATTAGTTGATGGTCTCAAACACAATTTATTGAGCATCAGTCAACTATGTGACAGAGGGAATAATGTTTCCTTCAATTCTGAATCCTGTGTTGTCACAAGTAAGAAGGACAACAAAGTGGTTCTAACTGGAGTTAGAAAAGGGAATGTGTATTTAGCTGACTTCAACTCTATAGATGCAGAATCAATTACTTGTCTTTTCAGCAAAGCAAGTCCAGTTGAAAGTTGGTTGTGGCACAAGAAGTTGTCCCATTTGAATTTCAAAACAATGAATGATCTAGTCAAAAAGGACTTAGTTAGAGGATTGCCCCTAGTAAAATTCACAAGGGATGGGCTGTGTGATGCTTGTCAGAAAGGAAAGCAAAAGAAAGTATCATTCAGCAAGAAGCTTGAATCTGTAATTGATGAACCACTACAACTACTACACATGGATCTTTTTGGACCAGTCAATGTATTGTCAATTTCAAGGAAAAGATATTGCCTAGTGATTGTAGATGATTTCTCAAAGTTTTTATGAGTTCATTTTCTTGGATCAAAGGATGAAGCTAGTGAAATCATTATCAATCATATCAAGCAAGTCAACAATCATCCTGATTTCAAAGTAAGGAATATTAGGAGTGACAATGGAACTGAGTTCAAGAATTCAACCATGAAGTTGTTCTGTGAAGAAAATGGAATCATGCATGAGTTCTCAGCTCCAAGGACTCCACAACAAAATGGTGTGGTGGAAAGGAAGAACAGATCACTAATTGAAGCTGCAAGAACAATGTTTGAAGAGTCAAAACTCCCAACATACTTTTGGGATGAGGCTGTTAACTGTGCATGTTACACTCAGAATATTTCTCTAATTAATCAGGCAAAAGGCATGACTCCCTATCAATTGTTCAAGAGAAGAAAACCAACTTTAAACTTTCTGCATGTCTTTGGTTGTAAATGCTACATTCTAAGGAATCACCCTGATCACAAAGGAAAGTTTGATGCAAAGGCTGATGAAGGAATATTTGTTGGTTATTCTGCTAGAAAATTTTATAAGGTCTACAATCTAAGAACCAACATTGTCATGGAATCTGTGCATGTTGTGTTTGATGATAAAAAGATTGATGGACTGACAGATAAGGGACATCATGAAGGACTCAAATTTGACAACATTGAGATATATTGTGATGATAGTGAAGATGATAATGATGAAGAAGGCACCTCGAGAAGAATACAAAATCTGCCTCTACCCATTCCCGTCAACCTAGGCTTGTGTCAGTGACTTATAACCTGTAGCTCTGATACCAAACCTGTGGCGCCCTCCAAACCCGGGTCAGAAGTTTGGGGTCCACAAACACGCCTTATTTATAACCTTCTTATAACAATAATAAAGATAATAATAATATGCAGTGACCCTATTTACCAACTACCACGGATCGCAATAGGTTAAAGTATGCACACAAGCCACACATCTACTTATATTACATACCGTTCAAATCCCAACTATTCCAAACTCAAGACTGAGTATTAAACATTATTACAAACTTTTACAGACTTAAATTATTCCAAAAGAAGCCTACAAGCTCAGCTCAATCAACCTGAACCCCTAGCTCTCGCGCTGGACTGGGGATCCTCGATACCAACCGGTTCCTTTTTAACTGGAAAAGAACAGAAATAATATCGCACAAATGAGCTAACTAGCTCAGCAAGTCACAATGACAAAACTGAGAATAATGATCATCAACTGAACATGATTATGATATCAAGTGAACAATGGATTGTGATTTAGAATTGGATATTATACTTTTATTTTTAAAAACCAAGGTTAGGTTGCTGACCAGTCACGCACTAACCCCGAGCAAAGCACACAGCATTGCTCTAACTACTGGATCCAAGGCACACATTGGCCTAACTTGACCATTATATGGTCTGACCACGAATCTGGTTCACAATTTTATAAAAACAATCCAATTCTAACATAATAACAAAATAAACAATAATAAACAATAACCAGAATCATTAACAACAATGAATGTTTAACAATGAAAGGGGTTTCAACCCTTGTAAGGATTAATAAGGTAATTTCAAAGCTTGAATGCTGGGTAATGAAAAAAATGGGATAACAAAGGAATCAACGTTTCAGGGTTTCAAAGATTTGGGCTTTCAAAGCATAAAATACAATGGTTTGAAGGTGTAAGCAATTTGGTTCCGTGTTTAATATTTAATGTGTATGTATTTGTGGAGTAGTATTGTATACTTGAGGTTCGTATTCGGGTGTACAACAATCAATGGTATAGAAAGAATATGGCTCATGGTTCAAGAACAATAACTAGAATCAGGGTTTGGGTCCAGTGTCTCAAAGCACTTGCAATATCAACAAGACTATCAAGTACTACAATATCTCGAGAAAGTTCAGAACACTTGCCTGGTATTAGCTTACTATCCTGCACTCGCTTCCAATCACAATCGTCTTCTCCTCAACTACCTGTTTCCCTTTCCTACGTCTTGCCTCCTCTGCTCACATATCATAAGCATCTATCAATAATCAACTCAAATGATTCTATTCAACACATACTTCTATCTACCCTTCGTTTCACCCAAATCCGATTAACGGATTGAAAGTTATACAATAATCAAGTAAACACTGAATATATAGACCGATAATTAACCAACATATCACATATAACACATAATACGTCACATAATCAGTGACATATCATTTATAAAGACATTTTGGGTCATAAATAGGCTTTCTGGTATTTAAAATGATTTTTAAACATTTTTCGGAATTAAAACGGGTCATTGGATCAATTTCAGGTTAATAAAAAGGGTTTGGTTGGCCAATTCTGGCTCCGAAACAATTTTATAATAATTATCGAGCCTTGGAAATAATTTAGAATAATATTTTAAAGCTCGAAACTATTTTTCGGAATTTTTAAATCATTTTTAAATAATTAAATCTAATTAAATAATTAATTAAAATCAGTTAATAATTAATTAAATCAATTAATTTTCGAATTAATTGACCAATTAATCAATTAGAAATTAACTGAAATTAATTAACTAATTAATTTAGATTTATTTTGGAATTAAAAACAATTTTCGGAATTAAAATACTAATTTTTAGAATTTTTAGAAATTAAAAACGAATTTTTATAATAAAAATAAATAGGAAATATGATTTTTAAACATTTTTAAAACATGAATCCAATTTTTGCAAACTCTGGAAACTTCAGGGACCAAACTGCATCGTTTTCAAAACTATAGGTACTAAACTGTAATTTTCAGCCCCGTCGCCGAAAAATACAGGGGTGGCCGGAGAACACGTTCCCGGCGTCCTCACCCCATCAACACCTCCATATCACATCTATACTTTACCAGGAATTCAACCATACCAACAAATCATTCTAATCATCCCTGAGTTGGCCGGAATTTGGCCGTGAAGTTTGCCAGTTTCCGGCGAACTTCGGAAAATTTCAAAAGACAACTCCCTTCTCTACAGACCTTGGTGATTCATGAAACTTATACGACTAGATTGCAAATTTCACAGAGAATATAATCCACTATATCACAACATCAATCTTTCCAGAATAAGAAACCCCCAAATTTCAATTAAGAACATTCATACGGGTTATAAACCCTAATTTTGAAATTCGAAAATTAAATTCACTTTTGAGTATGTTATTGAACTCCAAATCAGACGTATAATATATCAAAATCATCAGGAAAACAAGCTCTACAACATGCAATCATCAAATCATACAAACAATCATCCGAACAAAAATTCATATTTTTAATAAATTTAATTCGAAAATAAATAAAATTATAGAAAATAAACCTTGATTTCTGCAGTAAAACGAAGCTTAGAATCTGGTAGAACACTTCAAATCCTTCGTTTTGGTTACTCAAGCTTTGAAAACAGAGATCGGTAACGCCTTCGTTTTGCTGTTTGATTCTTAGAACAGTTTATGTAATTAGGGTTTTTCTCTGAAAATTATAAAATTAACTATCTGCAAATAATTTTGATACGAAATAAAATACGGTAAAAGGCTATTTATAATTACGGAAAATTAATATCCCGTTGGATCATTCCGGATATAAAACAGTACGTTTATTTATAAAAACTGATCCAAATGGTATCGGTTTTCGGGATAATTATCCAAACTAGTACAATTTGTACTGCGGTCTTGGTCTCAGCGCCTGGTTACACGTACTACGAAGTGATAATTTGGATAGTTTAATAAAAAGCTCCCGTTTATCGAAAATACGGGTTTTATTGATTTACCGAAACGAATATTGTATCGAAAATATTGCGCCGGGACCCGCGCCGAACAAATCGTACGCCGGATCGAAAAAGTCGAAATATGGAATATGCTCGGAATATTACAATTAGGTTAGGAAGGAGTTCTCGGAAGAGTTTCGGGTTCCAAAAACGTAACAACGGGTGACGTCGGTTGGTTCCTGTTTTTATAAAATAGATTTTAAATACTCGAAAAAAGATTTTAGAAATTTCATATGATTCTTATAAATCCATAAATCATCATAAAATTAATTAGGAAGATATGACAATTATCAATGTTTTATTTTGGACATATAAAAATTAAAATACTCAATTAATATTATTTTTGAATATCCAAGTACAAATAACATTTAACAATTAACTCACATAATAGATACCGAACACACATAATAATTATTTAACAGCAAAAATAATCACACGATATATCCCGGATATTACATCCTTCCCCCCTTAAAAGGATTATGTCCTCGGAATCTTCTAAGAAAACAAATGAGGGTACTTTTCTCTCATATCATTTTCTAACTCCCAGGTTGACTCTTCAACCTTTGGGTTTCTCCACAATACTCTTACTAACTTTACCACTTTATTTCTCAATACTTTCTCTCTCTCTCCTCTAGAATCTCTATCGGACTCTCTACATATGATAAATCTGCCTGAAGCTCTATTGGCTCATATTCTATTATATGCCTAGAGTCTGGATTATATTTCTTGAGCATTGATATATGAAAAACATTGTGAATGTGCTCCATGTGCGGTGGTAACGCCAATTCATAAGCTACTTTGCCAACGCGCTTTAAGATCTCAAAAGGTCCGACATATCTTGGGCTTAGTTTTCCTTTCTTCCCAAACCTTGTTAGTCCTTTCCACGGTGATACTTTCAGAAATACCAAGCTTCCTTCTTCAAATTCCATGTCCTTCCTTGACTGGTCTGCATACTTCCTCTAACGATCTTGTGCGGCTATTAATCTCTTCTGGATAATGTCAACAACTTCCTTTGTCTGCTGCACTAATTCAGGTCCAAGTATTTTGCGTTCTCCTACTTCGTCCCAGTACACTGGAGATCTACATTTGCGTCCATAAAGGGCTTCATAGGGTGGCATCCCAATGCTGGCATGATAACTATTATTGTAAGCAAACTCTACCAAAGGTAGATGTTCATCCCAACTTCCGTTAAAGTCAATAGCACAAATACGCAACATGTCCTCGATTATCTGGATCGTTCTTTCACTTTGGCCATCCGTCTGGGGGTGATAGGCCGTACTCATATTCAGTCTTGTTCCCAAACATTCTTGAAAACTCTTCCAAAATCTTGAATTAAACCTTGGGTCTCGATCAGATATAATAGACACAGGAACTCCATGACGAACTACAATTTCCTTCAAGTACATATAGACTAACTTGTCGAGCGAAATTTTTTCATTTATAGGCAGAAAATGAGCTGACTTGGTAAGTCTATCCACTATAACCCAAATGGCATCATGATTAGCCCTTGTCCTTGGCAATCCAACTATGAAATCCATGGCAATATGTTCCCACTTCCACTCTGGAATCTCCAATGGCTGTAACAATCCACTTGGTCTCTGATGCTCTGCTTTAACTCTCTGACAGGTATAGCATTTGCTAATCCATTCCGCAATTTTCTTCTTCATGTCTGGCCACCAATAATTTCTCTTTAAATCTCTGTACATTTTGGTACTCCCTGGATGGATGGAATACATTGAATTATGTGCCTCCTGTAGAATTTCATTTTTCAGCTCCGTCACTGGTGGAATCCAAATTCTAGATGAAAACCTCAAAATACCCTGGTCATCCTTTTATGTGCATAATTATTCACCTACCAAACGATTTAAATCTTGATCCATTACATCTTCCTGACATTTCTTTATTTTCTCCAACAACTCCGGTTGGAAAGTCATACTGTACACTTCTGCTTCCTCAGACTTGCAAACTCTAATCTCCAATTCCAATTTCTGAAATTCCTTGTATATATCTTCAGGTACTGATAACACATTCAACCTTTCCTTTCGACTCAATGCGTCTGCCATAACGTTCGCCTTACCGGGATGATAATTAATTGAGCAATCATAGTCTTTAATTAACTCTAACCATCTCCTTTGCCTCATATTAAGTTCCTTCTGTGTGAATATGTACTTTAAGCTTTTGTGATCCGTGAAAATCTCGCACTTTTCTCTATACAAATAATGTCTCCAAATCTTCAAAGCGAAAACTATGGCTGCTAGCTCCAAATCATGAGTAGGATACTTTTGTTCGTGTGGTTTCAATTTCCTTGATGCATACACAATCACCTTTTCGTGCTGCATTAAAACACATCCTAGTCCTTTGTGAGAAGCATCGCTATAAATTACGAAATTCCCTTGATCGTCTGGAAGTGAAAAAATAGGTGTCGTGATTAATCTCCGCTTCAACTCCTGAAAACTTCCTTCGCACTTGTCATTCTATATAAACTTTTCATTATTTCGTGTAAGCTTTGTCAATGGTGTTGCAATCCTTGAGAAATTCGGAACGAATCGTCGATAATATCCTGCCAATCCCAAGAAACTTCTTACCTCAGTGGGTGTCCTCGGTCTCTCCCAATTCGTAATTGCCTCGATCTTTGCCGGGTCCACTTTGATTCCTTCGTTACTGACTATATGTCCTAAGAACTGAACTTCCTGTAGCCAAAACTCACACTTCGAGAATTTAGCATATAACTTCTTTTTCCTTAAAATTTCCAAAATTGTCCTTAAATGTTCTGCATGATGCTCTTCCGTTTTTGAATAAATTAAAATATCGTCTATAAACACAATAACAAACTTATCCAAATACTCCTTGAAAATTCTGTTCATCGGGTCCATAAACGCTGCCGGGGCATTGGTCAACCCAAAAGACATCACTAAAAATTCGTAATGTCCATACCTTGTTCTAAAAGCTGTCTTTGGTATATCTTCTGGCTTGATCTTCAGTTGATGATATCCCGATCTTAAATCAATTTTGGAGAAATACTTGGCTCCCTTTAACTGATCAAACAAATCATCAATTCTGGGTAACGGATACTTGTTCTTGATTGTAAGCTTATTAAGTTCTCTATAGTCGATGCACAGTCTCATGCTTCCATCTTTCTTCTTGACAAATAATACCGGGGCTCCCCACGGGGATACACTGGGTCTGATTACTTCTTTCTCTAACAACTCCTGCAACTGCTTTGCTAACTCTTTCATCTCAACAGGTGCCATTCTGTACGGGGCCTTGGATACTGGTTCTGTTTCAGGTGCTAAGTCGATCGCAAATTTAATTTCTCTATCTGGAGGAAGTCCTGGTAACTCATCGGGAAACACGTCTGGAAATTCATTCACAACTGGAATATCTTCAAGTTTTGTTGGTTCTTGACTTCTGTCAATCACATATGCTATAAAATGCTCGCATCCTTTCCGTAATAACTTCTTAGCTTGAATCATTGTTAAGAACTTCCTTACTTGCTTCTGTCCCTTGAACGTTACTATCATTTCGTCTGGCGTTTTCACCATTACCTTGTTATTGCGACAATCTATCTGGGCATCGTGCTTAGATAACCAATCCATTCCTAATATAACGTAGAACTCCCCTAACTTAAATGGTATCAAATCTGCGCAAAACTTACTACCAGAAATCTCAATCTCATAATTCCCACAAACTTGATTAACAGATACATCTTCTTGATTTGCTAATTCCACAGTCATTATTTTATTTAAACACTCAACTGGACAATTTAACTTACTAACAAAATCTTGTGAAACAAACGATCGGGTTGCTCCCGAATCTATTAACACTTTGGCACATAAAGAATTTACATTAAGCGTACCTGCCACGACATACGTATCCTGGATAGCATCTTTCACAGACATATCAAAAACTCTAACCCTTGGAGTCTCATTCACTGTTGGGGTAGATCCCATGATCCTTAATGTATTACTAACTGGAGCTGGTGTCTTGCAATCCCTGGCCATATGTCCTGGCTTTCCACATTTAAAACACGTAAATCCAATGGCTGGAACCTTTACTGCTGGATTCCGGATAGGCTGATCCTTGTTTGCTGGCTCTCTTGCTGGCTGATTTCGACACTCTCTCGAATAGTGCCCTTTCTGGTTATATTTGAAACATACCACATTCAACTTATTACAAACTCCCCCATGCTTCTTCCCACATACCTGACAATCCGGAAAAGTTAGTCTCAACTGATTCGGCTGATTTGCATTAACTGGACGGTTGCTTTGGCATCCGTCTCCTACATTCTGTCTTCTGATATTAAAATTTCTCCCTGGCTGAAACTTGCCCTTCTTAAAATTTAGAAACTTCCCTGGTTGTGACTGGCCCTCATTCCCTTCAAATTTCCTATTCTTGCTTTCCTTTTCCTTCTGAAACATCTCACTATCTGTCTCTGCGATCATAGCCTTCTGTATTACTCCTGCAAAGGTATCCAATTCAAAAATGGCTACCTTCCCTCTGATCCATGGTTTCAAACCTTGCTGGAATCTTTTAGCCTTCTTCCTGTCAGTATCCACATATGACGGTACATACCTTGACAATTCCTCAAACTTACCCTCATAATCTGTTACTGACATGTTCCCTTGCTTTAATTCTAAAAACTTCAGCTCCATTTGATCCTGAACAAACTGAGGAAAATACTTTTCTAAAAAAAATTCCTTAAACCTTTCCCAAGTAATTACATCTGTACCTTCCAATGTCTTTACCGGCTCCCACCAATATGTGGCCTCATTCTTCAGATAGTAACTTGCAAACTCAACCTTCTATTCTTCCTTTACTTTCACTAAGGCAAATGCCTTCTCTATTTCCTTTAACCAAACATTTGCTTCAATTGCCTCTAAGGAACCCTTGAATTCTGGTGGGTTGACTACATGAAAAGTTTTAAAAGTTACCTGGGGGTTGGTCTGTCTTTGTTGTTGTTGTGCCAGGTGAACTGTTTGTTGGGCCAAGATTTGAAGAATCTGGGCTATTGCTGGGTCCATGGGTCCTGGGTTCACATTTGGATTTGTATCATCTTGGTTGTTATTGTTGTTAGTTTCTTCATTCTGGGTGTTGGTGCGGGTATTTCTTCTGTGAGGCATTTTTCTGTAAAGAATCAATCAACTTATTTAGCTTTTGTATCAATCTTTTGCATAAAAGAACAGTTTTACAAAACAGAAATATTTCTTTTTGAAAACAATTGTAACTAAGTAAATTGCATGCTTCTTTACAGAATATAAACAGTTATGGAAAACAGGGTACATGGTATCGCACGGGTATAACTGGTGCAATAAATAAGGTAAGGTAACACAGGTGCAATAAAGTAAGTGACAGTAATGGAAAGGAAAAGGTGCTGATATATAGATCAAAAGTTTTAGGTAGTACAAGCGTAAAGACGCTTCGGAAGTAAAAGCAAAAAGGGTACAATAACCTACTCACTAGTCAGCATAGCTAGTCTATAAATATAACTCAAAAGTCTACTGATACACACTACTGTACATACTACATAACCATAACAACACTGCTCAACATCTCCATCTCTGAATCTCTGGCTCAACTCCAAGGAAACTCTGGTCCTGCCAGCCTCTCAAAGTCCTCCATCACCTCAGTAGCCCAGCCCATCAGTGCATCAGGGCCTCTGCCAGGTAGTGTAGCTCCATGTAGCCTAGCCTCCAGAACCCTCCGTATCACATGAATCTCCTCTCGAAGCTCCCTCACACCATGATCAACATCTGTAGTCCTGATAATATGCTGTAGCTCTCTGATCTGGGCCAACAAGGTATCACGCTCCAATAGAAGAGCCTCATATCGATAATAAGGAACTGGGGGCAATGTAGACTGGAATGGGGCACTCTCAACTGAATACCCAGTGGAATCTGAATCAGCTGGTGGGGGTCCTCTGACAGGTGGCCTCATGCCTGGAGGTGGAATAGCCTGCAATGGTACGGGCTGCAACACAGGTGGAGGTAATATAGCCAACACTGGTGGAACAACAGGACGTAGATCCGAAGACGACACTCCAACTGAAGGCTCTGAGTGATCAGCTGATACGGGAATAAAAGAGTCGGCCATCGCTGCTATCTGAAATCATATCGCAATATCAGAATCTCGAACCATAACGCGAATTACACTAATACCTGATATACCGAAGCACTCAACCTCTCGATGTTCTATCCTTCTATCCCTTACTTCTAATCCTAACCCTCTACCCATTCCCGTCAACCTAGGCTTGTATCAGTGACTTATAACCTGTAGCTCTGATACCAAACCTGTGGCGCCCTCCAAACCCAGGTCAGAAGTTTGGGGTCCACAAACACGCCTTATTTATAACCTTCTTATAACAATAATAAAGATAATAATAATATGCAGTGACCCTATTTACCAACTACCACGGATCGCAACAGGTTAAAGTATGCACACAAGCCACACATCTACTTATATTACATACCGTTCAAATCCCAACTATTCCAAACTCAAGACTGAGTATTAAACATTATTACAAACTTTTACAGACTTAAATTATTCCAAAAGAAGCCTACAAGCTCAGCTCAATCAACCTGAACCCCTAGGTCTCGCGCTGGACTGGGGATCCTCGATACCAACCGGTTCCTTTTTAACTGGAAAAGAACAGAAACAATATCGCACAAATGAGCTAACTAGCTCAGCAAGTCACAATGATAAAACTGAGAATAATGATCATCAAGTGAACATGATTATGATATCAAGTGAACAATGGATTGTGATTTAGAATTGGATATTATACTTTTATTTTTAAAAACCAAGGTTAGGCTGCTGATCAGTCACGCACTAACCCCGAGCAAAGCACACAACACTGCTCCAACTACTGGATCCAAGGCACACATTGGCCTAACTTGACCATTATATGGTCTGACCACGAATCTGGTCCACAATTTTATAAAAACAATCCAATTTTAACATAATAACAGAATAAACAATAATAAACAATAACCAGAATCATTAACAATAATGAATGTTTAACAATGAAAGGGGTTTCAACCCTTGTAAGGATTAATAAGGTAATTTCAAAGCTTAAATGCTGGGTAATGAAAAAAAATGGGATAACAAAGGAATCAACGTTTCAGGGTTTCAAAGATTTGGGCTTTCAAAGCATAAAATACAATGGTTTGAAGGTGTAAGCAATCTGGTTCCGTGTTTAATATTTAATGTGTATGTATTTGTGGAGTAGTATTGTATACTTGAGGTTCGTATTCGGGTATACAACAATAAATGGTATAGAAAGAATAAGGTTCATGGTTCAAGAACAATAACTGGAATCAGGGTTTGGGTTTCAGTGCCTCAAAGCACTTGCAATATCAACAAGACTATCAAGTACTACAATATCTCGAGAAAGTTCAGAACACTTGCCTGGTATTAGCTTACTATCCTGCACTCGCTTCCAATCACAATCGTCTTACTCCTCAACTACCTGTTTTCCTTTCCTACGTCTTGCCTCTTCTGCTCACATATCATAAGCATCTATCAAAAATCAACTCAAATGATTCTATTCAACACATACTTCTATCTACCCTTCGTTTCACCCAAATCCGATTAACGGATTGAAAGTTATGCAATAATCAAGTAAACACAGAATATATAGACCGACAGTTAACCAACATATCACATATAACACATAATACGCCACATAATCAATGACATATCATTTATAAAGACATTTCGGGTCATAAATAGGCTTTCTGGTATTTAAAATGATTTTTAAACATTTTTCGGAATTAAAACGGGTCATTGGATCAATTTCGGGTTAATAAACAGGGTTTGGTTGGCCAATTCTGGCTCCGAAACAATTTTATAATAATTATCGAGCCTTGAAAATAATTTAGAATAATATTTTAAAGCTCGAAACTATTTTTCGGAATTTTTAAATCATTTATAAATAATTAAATCTAATTAAATAATTAATTAAAATCAATTAATAATTAATTAAATCAATTAATCAATTAATTTTCGAATTAATTGACCAATTAATCAATTAAAAATTAACTGAAATTAATTAACTAATTAATTTAGATTTATTTTGGAATTAAAAATAATTTTCGGAATTAAAATACTAATTTTTAGAATTTTCAGAAATTAAAAACGAATTTTTATAATAAAAATAAATAGGAAATATGATTTTTAAACATTTTTAAAACAGGAATTCAATTTTTGCAAACTCTGGAAACTTCAGGGACCAAACTGCATCGTTTTCAAAATTATAGGTACTAAACTGTAATTTTCCAGCCCCGTCGCCGGAAAATACAGGGGTGGCCGGAGAACACGTTCCCGACGTCCTCACCCCATCAACACCTCCAGATCACATCTATACTTTATCAGGAATTCAACCATACCAACAAATCATTCTAATCATCCCTGAATTGGCCGAAATTTGGCCGTGAAGTTTGCCAGTTTTCGGCGAACTTCGGAAAATTTCAAAAGACAACTCCCTTCTCTACAGACCTCGGTGATTCATGAAACTTATACGACTAGATTGCAAATTTCACAGAGAATACAATCCACTATATTACAACATCAATCTATTCCAGAATAAGAAACCCCCAAATTTCAATTAAGAACATTCATACGGGTTATAAACCCTAATTTTGAAATTCGAAATTTAAACCCACTTTTGAGTATGTTATCGAACTCCAAATCAGACGTATAATATATCAAATTCATCAGGAAAACAAGCTCTACAACATGCAATCATCAAATCATACAAACAATCATCCGAACAAAAATTCATATTTTTAATAAATTTAATACGAAAATAAATAAAATTATAGAAAATAAACCTTGATTTCTGCAGTAAAACGAAGCTTAGAATCTGGTAGAACACTTCAAATCCTTCGTTTTGGTTACTCAAGCTTTGAAAACAGAGATCGGTAACTCCTTCGTTTTGTTGTTTGATTCTTAGAACAATTTATGTAATTAGGGTTTTTCTCTGAAAATTATAAAATTAACTATCTGCAAATGATTTTGATACGAAATAAAATACGGTAAAAGGCTATTTATAATTACGGAAAATTAGTATCCCGTTGGATCATTCCGGATATAAAACAGTACGTTTATTTATAAAAACTCACAGAATAGATACCGAACACACATAATAATTATTTAACAGCAAAAATAATCACACGATATATCCCGGATATTACACAGCCCATGCCAATTTTAAGGTCTATCAAATGGATGTCAAGAGTGCATTTCTGAATGGGGAATTGGAGGAAGAAGTTTATGTAAGCCAACCTCCAGGATTTGAAGATCCAAATTTTCCAGACTATGTGTACTATCTGTTGAAAGCACTCTATGGACTAAAGCAAGCACCTAGAGCCTGGTATGAGACTTTGTCAAAATTTCTTCTAGATAATCACTTCACAAGAGGTACTGTTGACAAAACTCTTTTCTTTAGAAATGTTAATGGCTCTACAATACTTGTTTAAATTTATGTAGATGATATTATATTTGGATCTACAGATGATAAGCTTTGTAAAAAGTTTGCTAAGCTAATGCAAAGTAAATATGAAATGAGCATGATGGAAGAGCTAACTTATTTTCTTGGTTTACAAGTTAAACAAGTTAGTGGTGGAATTTTCATTAGTCAAACTAAATATATTTATGATCTTTTAAAGAAGTTTGACCTAATGGACTGTTCATTTGCAAAAACTCCCATGGCCACTGCTACCAAGCTTGAATTAAACAAGGCTGAAAAGTCTGTGGACATTTCAAGTTATAGAGGCATGGTTGGCTCACTTTTATATTTAACTGCTAGTACACCTGATATAATGTTTTCTACATGTCTCTGTGCTTGATTTCAAGCTGACCCTAAAGAATCTCACTTAGTGGCTATTAAAAAAAAATTCAGATATCTCAAAAGGACTCCAAATCTAGGAATTTGGTACCCTAGAGAGTCTGGTTTTGATCTAATTGGCTACTCAGATGCAGATTATGCAGGCTGCAAAATAGACAGGAAAAGCACAACTGGCACCTGTCAATTTCTAGGGAATAAGCTTGTGTCATGGTTCAGCAAGAAGCAAAATTCTGTTTCTACATCAACAGCTGAAGCTGAGTATATTGCTGCTGGTAGTTGCTGTGCACAGATACTGTGGATAAGGAATCAACTATTTGACTATGGACTAACTGTTGACAAAATTCCTATATTCTGTGACAACACAAGTGCCACTGCCATTACTGAAAATCCAGTGCAGCACTCAAGAACCAAGCACATTGACATCAAGTACCACTTCATTAGGGAACATGTGATGAAAGGTACAGTGGAACTTCATTTTGTTCCAAGTGAAAAGCAGATTGCAGACATATTTACCAAGCCACTTGATGAATCAACATTCACAAGATTAGTAAGTGAGCTAGGTATGCTTAATTATTCATAAATTTATGTCCTCATTATAATCTGCTTAGAAGCCTGAAATGAATTTGCTGCAAGAACAAAGTTGGCTTTAAGTAAAGATTATTCTATCAATGGATATTCCCTATCCGTTGAAAGCCAAAATTGTTCTATCAACGGATGTTCATTATCCGTTGAAAGACAAATACATTTCTGGTAATTTTATCCTTCAAAGGATAAAAACTGTGTTAATCTTCAACGGATAATTATTTACCTCATCCGTTGAAGTGTCACATCAGTTACTTTAAGTGAGTCACAGCCGTTGATTCTTTTACTTACCCGTTGATACATATATACACAGGTGTATGTATTTGTATTAAAGGAAGTTTTCAGAATTTCTACAGTTTTCTTTATTCTCAAATGGTTGTAATTTATTTAAAAGTTTCATTTAATCATTTTATTTACGTTTTAATTCAATAAAGTATAAAAGCCCATTGAATTCTTATTTTCACTTTATGCTTTCTTGCAAATTTTACTCTCTTTCTCTCCTAAAACTCTCAAGTTTTTCTCTGCAACCTCTACTCACAACAATGGCACCAGTAGTCAAAATTATATCTCAGTCTGGATTTGTTTATGAAAAGAACAATTTCGTAGCCTTGGTTGAAAAGAATGAAGCCCACTCTGATTATCACAAGATGATGGACTTCATCAAAAACTGCAAACTAAGCTATGCAATGCTGGAAGCCCCAACCATTTACTGTGAGGTAATTGAGGAGATTTGGACAACTGCAGAGTTCAACTCCACAGATATGACCATTGCTTTCTCTCTCAAAGGTAAGGATTACTGTATTAACTGTGATGATATACAGTTTTGCTTTAAGTTGCCTGAGAATAATGCCATAACACCACACACTGATAAAGATGTATCTGCTATGTTAGATTCCATAGGCTATTCTTTTAATTATGCTAGTTTAGGAAGCATTAGAAGAGAGGGCCTTAGGAAAGAATGGAGTTTTCTTGGAGATGCCTTTATCAAGGTTTTCTCTGGGAAGATTAGCAATTTTGATGCCATAACTTCATCTCTTGTTAATATGCTCTACATGCTAGTTTCTGATAGGTACTTTAATTTTAGCAACTATGCCATGCTAGAATTAGGTTCCAGGTTAGGTAACAAAGCTAATAGACCTCATAACATCTACTATGCTAGATTCTTTATATTATTGGCTAACCATGTTGCTGAAGGTTTAGTCATAACTAATGAGAGTAATAAACTAAAATGTTGGGCACAAGAGAAAAGGGTCCTTGCAAACCTTTTGAGAATCAACCTCAACAGCCAAGTGCCATTGGTATATTTACCAATAATGAATGCACCTCAGGTAAGTGAGGTAAATACTTCTACAACTCCTACTTTTTCCAACCCCATTGTTTCTTTGCCTTCTAGTGTGGTCATGAAATCTGTGTCTTTGTCCCAACAGATTCCTACCAAAGCCACCAAAACTAAAATTCCAAAACACAAGTCAAAGAAAACCACCTCTGTTGTTTCTCAAAAGACAACAGTTGTAACAACTACCAAAACCCCTGAAGGGAGTGAACAGGGTGTGAGTGGTGAGGAAAGGGGTGAACATCAAGAAACCCCCCAGGATAAGGTGGGAGAGGTGAGTGTTACCCTAACCAACCAAGCCACAGTTTCTCAAAAGACTGTGGTGGTTCAAAAGGAGTTAAACACATCCCTAGTTGCATCCTCCCAAAAGGATGCAGCTATTGAAAATAGCCCCCAACCAGGGACACAGAACAAAAGAGGGAGGGACACTGAAGCCACACATTCACCTTTCAAAGCTTTTTCAAGAAGAAAGAAGGCTAAAACCCTAGTTTCCACACAGGGGGCACACACTGCACAGATACATCCACCTGTATCTTTGCCTTCTCAAATTCAGCTTGATGTGGCTCCAGCAAATGTGGAGTCACAGCCCCATTCTCTCATAATAGACACACATCAATCACCAAATTCTCCATCACCCTCTCTGGATGTGGATATGATATTCACATCAATTCCCGATTCTCCCTCTTTAAAACTCAGGGAGGAGCCCCACTCAAATCCTGGTGATCATCATCTGTTAGATGACTTGTTGGATCATCAGCCAATTCTTTCAGACTTAGTTGAAGAATCTGTGTCACCTCACTTAAAATTAATTCACACAGATTCAACAATTATGTCACTTTCAATATCTACCTCTTTTCCTTCTTCAACGGATATCTCTCATCCGTTGACAAGTGGTTGTTCTTCGACGGATAAGCTTAACAGCAGTTATCCGTTGATATCATCAGTTTTTACTTCAACGGATACTCCCTATCCGTTGATGGTCTCTACACACATAACTGATTCAATTCCAAGTGTAGAAGACATGGTTACCGTGCAATCACTTCTAGGATTGAGGGAAGGGAGTGATAATTTGAGTGAGAGGCTGGGTTGCACCCAGGCAAAAGGAGAGGTTGAGAGTCAAAACATGCATGCTATTTCTTCCAGCATGGCAAAAGTAAGTGAGGGGAGTGCCACCTTAGTAGGTGAGGGTGAGGGTGAGGGTGTGTGTGAGCCAGGGGGAGCCCCTAATGCAAGAATATAGAGAAAATGAGAGAAAGGCAGGTACAGAAGCTATAAGGGTGGATCCAGCCATTGCTAGTGAATTAATGATTGTGGATGATGCTGACAAGGGAAGACAATTTCAGCAACATTACAAAGCTGAAATTGATAACATTTCCTTGGATTCTGACACTTTTACTCATTCTGTTTCATCCTATCAACTGTTGGCTGCTCAGGGCAATGTGGAGGCAGAGTAGACTTTGAACATTGTACACACTTCAGAATCTCTTCTAAGAGACAAAGCTGCTGTTAATAGCCTGCCTTCTCAAGCTGGTGAGCCATCTGAAGAATTTAGAGCAAATTCTAATGATGATGACTCGAATTCTTTGGATGGGAGCATGAACTTAGGGGGAGATGCAGGCCCAAGTTCTGTTCCAAATCTACCTGAATGGGCATGGGCAAAGGAATCTACACCAGGACAGTTTGGTGTAGCCTTGGTCAAGCAAGTAATGACTATTCAAAAGGCCCTTCAGGAGACTACAGATGCTGGTACAAAGGCCATTCTTCAAGCTCATCTAGACTCTCTGCATCTCTTGCAGTTGCAGCATATCAGACAGAATTTAAGTGTGGATGAACTCAAGCAGGATATTGCTGATCTGAAATCCTACAATGCTGAGAAGCTGGATTCAGTTATGCCTTATGGTACTATGCAAGATTTGTTGGTGAGATTGAGGAGAGAATCTGATGCTGACAAGAGGCTGGCCAGGTTGGAAAACATAGTTCAAATCATTGAAGACTCTATGGTCACCATTCTTCAGAATCAATAATCTCATACAAATCTACTAATGCAGCTGGCAAAAGCACAAGGCTTGACCCCTATCCTTGATGATAACAAAAAGGGGGAGAATAAAAGGGAATGTGAAAGAGAGCCATCAACAACAGTTCAAATATCTAAAGTGCTAGTTCCTGCCATCACCACTTCTCCAACTCTTCAAATCAAAGGAAAGCTTGATGGAATTGATCTAATCCAGATAGCAGCAGCTGAGATGAAAGTCAAAGAGAAAAGGAAGAAAATTGATGAAAGGATGCAACAAATCTTTGGTTCTACAACTTCTAAATCACAATCTGTGAAGCATAGCACAAAGGTGGAGCCAATCATTATGGAGCTCAAGCCAGTTAGGAGGAATAAGGTTGGAGAGACTTCTTCCAAGAATCTGAAACCTATGGTTCTCAAGCCCAACAACAGATCCAATAAGGACTCTACAAAGAACCCTCTAAGCCTTGCTCAGCTGAAAGAAGTAGACTTTCCTCTTTCAAAGCCTGATGAAGACAAGATTTTGGGTGGTAATATCATGAAGCACAAGGAGACCAAGGATGTGGTTGAAAGGATGAACATGGCTATTATCTTTAGAGAAGGAAAGAGTATCTGTGTGATACAAGGACATCCCAAATTCTCAATAGCCAAGAGGGAAGAAGCCAGAAGGTTGAAGGAAGAAGCTAAAAAGCTAAAGGCTGATAAAAGAGCACAAGCAAAGCTTGAAAAATAGCTAAAGTTAAGTCAAGCTGAAGAAAAGAAAGAAATTGAAGACAAGAGTGAATATATAGGTATGGGGGACATGATTAGTGATGATGTGGAAGAAAGGAATGGTAGAAAGGGAACAGAAAGAAGGCCAATACAAAAAGAAATATGGTAGATGAGATTGAAGAAACCCAATCAAAATCCAAACCACTACCTTCTATTCCTGAACCCATTGTGCCTGACCCCTTCATAAACATCCATGGTGAAATAATCACTCCTAAGGAGGAACCAATTGATTGGGACACCATCAAATTGTCCACCTTCTTAACCACTTCTCCACCATCAAAGAAACAGAAAAGGAAAATCAAATCAACACCTCCTCTAACCTCAATCAAATTCACTCAGAAGCCTAAGCCTAAGCCACAAGCCTCTAAGGATGATTATGTTCACATTTGTGACATAAAGGAATTTTCAGACATTGAACTCTATCTGGATGAGCTGGAGGAAGTAAGGGGAATAGATGCCTACAGACAGCTTCCAGAAAGACTAGTGTTCAAATATAAAGGAAGTGGGGAAAGGACTTGGCCTCTCTACAGGATTCTGAATGAAGGCTACTCTACGTTGGTTAGAGTCTACTCAGCCATAAAAAGGGATTCTGGCTTTACCAGGACTGCCAAGACTGAGATTCTCAACAAGATTGCCAGCATAAGGAAGACTTGGTGGGAGCCCAATGCCTTGCCTAGAACATTACTCATCCAAGAAAGATGAATTACAGTTCATAAATCACCTCACTGGTTGATGGAGTTCAGAGACAATAAAGGAGTCAGAAGATTTTTCAGACTTGAAGATCAGCTCAAGATTGCCAGTAATGAAACTCTCAAGGATATGCAATCTAAGTTGGACATCAATGAAGAAGATGAAGCTGAGTTCTACAGACAACTCCAACTCCAAATGGAGAAGAATGACAGGAGGCTAGGAAAGAAAACAAGGGGTCAAAGGAAAAGAAATTAATCTGCTCAGGTTAAAGGAGCACCTTTGGAAACAATGTAATTCTTCAATTCCATCTCAGCATACACATTTTTGCAGCACTTTTGAAATTCTGCTTTATTACAGTTCATATGTTTATTAAGTGTTTTGTTATCATCAAGTTAAACCCAAATTTATGCCTACAATTCTAGTAGACATAAATAGGGGGAGATTGTTAGGAAAATGTGTATTAGTTTGATGATAAGTTAAACAAAACACTTAAGTAGAAATCTAGTATTTGTAGCCTCAACGGATAAGACCATCTTGGCTATCCGTTGAAGGAGTAGCTTTACTTAGAAATGAGTTTAGTATTGTAGCACATTTCAGTCTCTATATTTAAGTTGTACTTCTTAGATGTTGTGGGAAATTATCAGTCATGTTGACTACTAGTGGAAATGCAAATAGGAGGGCTAATTGTAAATATTTCATGCCTTGTAATTTTGTATAAGTGAAATAGCATCAACTGATATTAAAGGCCTTCAACGGATGAGAAACAAAGCTTCAACGGATGTCTCTAAAGCTTCAACGGATAACATCCATCAACGGATGAGTGTTTCAATGGATAATGCTTCAACTGCTAATGCATCAACGGATAAAAGCTTCAACGGATGCTTAGTTCAAATAGCAGTTGATAGTGACAATTCATAAGCTGACAGAGGCACATGGGTTGACAGAGACAAACTGGAATGTGGCAGCCTCTAGGAGGAATCAAGAAAATGCAGCATTTCCATTCTTGTGCTAACAAGGAAGTATTCAAATATTCACAGCTAAACCTAAATTGCATTGGATAGAGAAATGAAGAAGAAACATGTGAAGAGTCTTTTAATTGTATTTTACAGTTTTGTCTTCACTTGTAAACTTGGTGATATATAAACCAAGTAGCAGCTAGTAATTAGATGTGAATTTTCCAGAGCTGTTTAGAAAAATCCAGAGAGAAAATCATCTAGTTTGTACTAGGAAGCAGCTGTGATTTAATTCCTTGAATCACAGATTTTCTGAAATAACACATCTCTGGTGGAACAACAAATCCACAAGAAAAGTTTTTAAGTCTGTTGTGTTCTTTACATTTGTGTTTGAATATATATCTGTCTGCATTAGCTCAAAGCAATTCACACACACTTGCTCATCAAAACACATAAACTAGAAACTGCTCAAAACTTAAAAAAGTTTTGAGTTTTACATTCAACCCCCCTTCTGTAAAACTCATTGTTAGTTCACTGGGAATAACAATAGGTCACTTGGATAAATTTTGCCCTAAAATGGTGCAACAAAAGGGTGAAGTTACAGAAAGTATGTGTTTGACATGGATGAGAGCGGCCCCAAAACATGTAGTGCAAAATTTCAGGTTAAAATGGCTTAAACAAGAGCCGATGACGGTGAAGAGTTCTGAAAAAAGTTGTAGAAGCGGAGGTTCAAACAGAGAGGGACAGAGGTAGGCGGTTATTTTTGAATAAATGATAATTGTTAATGAAATTTGGGGGATAGAGCAGGAGGAAGGGAAATTTAAGTTTTCAAATGCAGCGGAATTGGCGGGATTGGAAGAAGGTGATGGAGTGAACAATGGGATAATTAAAATACTGTTGAGATAAATGAGGACTTAATTATGACAGATCCAAAAAGGAGGAGAACATATGATGTAATTTTAGATGAGAATATTGATGTAGATATGGGTTGTGGGGTAGATGGGCTTTCATAAAATGGATATGAGCGGTACCGGAATCTAGACCCGCCAAGAATCATGACCACGTTTAGTTGGAATTGTTGTGGGCCTGCATACCGTTCACTTCCTAACAGATGTAATATATCAAAAGAGACCTAATTTATTTTCTTATGTGAGACTCAACTAGATAATATAAAAATGGGGAGGGTGGCTATGGAGTTGGGATATGAAGGCTGTTTTTGGTAGAGGCTAGGGGACAAAGTGAAGGTCTATTAATGTTATGGAGAAATAAGGATGATACCCAGGTTATCGAATATTCAGTAAATCACATCAATTTAATTGTCAAGTTAAAAGATACGGTGGAATGAAGGCTTGGGGGAATTTATGGTGAACAAAATCGAAGCTTAAGGAACAATACTTGAACTCTTATAAGGAATCTGAAGGAGATGTATGATATTCCATGATGTGTAATGAAAGACTTCAATAAAACTCTGAATCAAGGCGATAAACGCGGAGGTAATCCTTAAACAAACTCTTTGATTGAGGGATCCATCAAAATTGTTTTAAAGTGTGATTTAACGAATTTAGAGTTAATTGGTCATCAATTTTCTTGGGAGAAGGGTAGGGATACGTAGAGATGGATTGAAGTCAGGCTAGACAGAGCTATGGAAAACTCGAAATGGTTGGATAAGTTTTATACAACACAACTCTTTAATATAGAAGTCACTCTTTCAAATCATAGCCTCATCTTTCTTAGTCCGAGAACAGGTCAAAGCCATGGTTTCATGAGAAGATTCTCGTTCAAAAATGCCTGGTTAACATACCCAAAGTGCTTCGAGTTAGTTCAGAATAACTAGCGCAAGAGTCTTCAAATGTCAGTCCAAGTTAAACTAAGAAGGTGTAAAGCAGTTCTTGACAAATGAGGAAGAGAGTTGACCGGGAACTTCAAAAAAGAATCGAGTTGTGCAAGAAATTATTAAAGAGACTTAGAGGAAAAAGAGATAAAAAAATCAGTTGGGAAATATAAGGAAATATAACATAAACTTGCAGAGATCTGTCACCAAAAAGAGAAATACTGGAGACAGAGGTTGAAACAGATGTGGCTTCAACTAGAACGCTAAATATTTCATACGTCGGCCCCAATTTGAAGGAAGAATAATTTGATCTTTAAACTTCAAGATGGAAATCATATATGGCATGACAGAGAAAATGGTTTACATGATCTTATGGAATAATATTTTAAGGACATATTTTTGTAAAGAGGGGTGGAGTAGGAGGGAGCATTACAGGAGATTCAGTGTATAATTATAAAATGCCAAAACAGGTTGCTGTCGGATGAAGTTAGTCCATAAGAGGTAAAAAATGCTCTATTTAGTATGAATCCAGACAAAACCCGGGGAGTTGATGGTTATACCCCGAGATTTTACCAAAAATGTTGGCATGTTATTGGTGAAGACATACACAAAGCAGTGAAAAAGTGTTTTGTTAAGGGAAAGATTCCAGAGGGACAAAATGATACCTTACTCATATTAATTCTGAAGAAGAAGCAACCGAAAAGGATGTTTGATCTAAGACATATATCCCTCTGTAATGTGCTCTATAAAATAATTAAATAAGATGTTAGCTAATAGGCTAAAAACTCGTATCATGATGGTAATTTCTGAGAATCAAAGTGCATTCCTAAAGGGTAGATTAATCTCAGATAATGTGATGATATTATTTGAAGTGCTTCATTATTTCTAGAGAAGGAAGCAACAAGGGAAAGTAGGATAAATACCTTTGAAATTAGATTTAAGAAAAGCGTATGATCGGATAGAATAATAATTCCTCCAAGAAATTATGCTTACAATGGGTTTTACCGATCGATGGGTAAATTTAATCATGGAGCATGTCAAAACAGTTAAGTATTCAATAACACATGAAGGCGAAGTATTTGGGCAGATTCTTCCAACTCGTTGAAACAAGGGGATCCCCTATCCCCATACTCGTTTATTTTGTGGTGCTTCTGTAATTTTGCATATACTATTTGCTGATGATAGTTATATATATTGTCGAGTTATAGTGGAAGAAGTGAATAGAATTTTAGAAAATTTTGAATGTTTTTGAAGTGGCAGCGGGCCGAAAAATCAACTTGGACAAATCTTCAGTTTATTTTAGCAAAATATTAAAGAAGATGTCTTGGACTCTTTGAATAGAGACTGGAATATGACGAGATTCATTATTTGGCCGGCCAAACATGGTAGGAAGGAGTAAAACTGTCATTTTGGGTATATTAAAGACAAAATAAGATCAAGGGTTCATAGTGTTAGATATATTTGATAATGTCATGACTAATATGTTTTATGTTTAGCTTTCAGATCTTACTTGAACAGGATAAATCAGTACTTAACTGTTGATCTTTATACTGGAAGTCAGGACTTAAGGATATCAGTACTTATGTTATCAGGAGATAATCATCAGAAGATAGATATCAGAACTTAAGTGCTGAAGGACGATCAGATAAGGACAGTAGCTGATTAAAGGAAAGAAGATCAAGATAAACATAAGAAGAGATATGCATGAAGAAGGAATTCTGTAAAGAATGGAATACTTGGAAGAAAAGATATCTGATTGATATATTTTAGGAAGCAGAATTATATTCCATATCAATTAGCGATTATAAACACAGACATAGGGTTTACACTATAAGTGTTATCATATATTCGAGAAGATTATTCATTGTAACCCTAGCAGCTCTCGTGATATTGTTCATCACTGAGAGGTAACAGTTCCATACTGTAGCAGAGTTTATTGTTTCAATAAAGTTTGTTTTCTGTTACTTAAGTTCTTAAAGTTCGATTTGAGTGTACTATACACTGTATTCACCCCCTCTACAGTGTGTGTGTGACCTAACAAGTGGTATCAGAGCCTATCTGTTAACACACATACAGTTAAAGATCCAAACACAATCATGTCGGACACAGAAACTGCAACTAAGCCTACCAAAACTGAGGAACCACCAAAGACACAAATTCAGAGTCAGTATGAGACCATCAGAGTTCACATACTGAGACCATCTGAATATCCCATATGGAAGGTAAGGATGACCATGTTCCCGGAAGCAACAGATCCAGAATACCTTGATAGAATCAAGGAAGGCCCTCACAAACCAACCAAGCTCGCTGTTGCAGTTGCAGGTGAAGCAGCAAAGACCGTACCAAAGGAGAAGAGTGATTATACTGCTGAAGATATAGCATCAATTGCTAAGGATGCCAAGGTACGACACTTACTGCACAGTGCCATTGATAATGTAATGTCAAACAGGGTAATCAACTGCAAGACTGCTAAGGAGATATGGGATGCTCTGGAAACAAGGTGTCAGGGAACGGAGACAATTAAGAAGAACAGGAAGACAATACTCACTCACGAGTATGAACACTTTGACTCAAAGACTAATGAGTCATTGAATGATTTATATGATAGATTTGTCAAACTTTTGAATGATTTGTCATTGATTAATAAAGAGTATGATCTTGAAGATTCAAACTTTAAGTTCCTGTTAGATCTTCCTGAATGCTGGGATTTGAAGGCAACGACAATAAGAGACAACTATAATCTTGATGAAACAACTCTTGACGAAATCTATGGTATGCTCAAGACTCATGAGCTTGAGATGGAACAAAGAAGCAAGAGGAAAGGAGGAAAGTCAAGGACAATTGCTCTTAAGGCTGAAGAAGAATCCCCCAAAGCAGCTTCCTCAAAGAAAGACAAGGGTAAAGCTCTTTTCATAAAGTCTGATACTGAGTCATCAAGTTCTGAGAGTGATGATGACTCAGATTCTGAAAGCTTGCCTGAGACTGATGCTGATGAGGAGATAATGAAGCTGTGTGCTCTTATGGTGAAAGGAATCACAAAGATTGCATACAGGAAGTTCAGGAAGGGAAAGAAGTTTTCCAGGAAAGGCATAAGTTCTGATAAGAAGAATTTCAGAAGATCTGAAGGCAGAGGAGGAAAGTCTGACAGAGGAGATTACACCAATGTTAAATGCTATAACTGTGGTGAGAAAGGCCACATATCTCCTGATTGCAAGAAGGTAAAGGGTGACAAAGGCAAGGCTCTTGTCACAAAGCAGAAAAGCTGGACAGACACCTCAGACTCTGAAAGTGAGGAGAACTATGCATTGATGGCAAATGCTGATAAATCAAGTGCTGAGAGCAGTTCTGAAGCTGCTGAAACAAAGGTACCTCAGACTACTTATGATTTTCATACTGATGATATTAATGAGTTGAGAAGATATCTTAAAACCATGTTTGTTAGTTATAGAGATCAAACTTTAACATGTGAGAGATTAACTTCTGAAAATCTTGCATTTAAGAAAAGAAATAATTTCTTAGAAAAAGAGTTAGTCATGTTCCATCAAACTCAGAATGATAGAGATGATGCCTTTTATGTTAGGGATGAAGTGCTAAAAATGAATGAATCTCTAAAAACTGAGTTAGAAAAGGAAAGAGAGATTATTAGGACTTGGACTAACTCTGGCAAAACAGCTCAAAATTTGCTAAGTAGTGGAAACTGGAAAGAGGGCTTAGGTTATGGAGAAGATAAGAATGATAAAGGAACTGAAAAAATTAAGCCTGTTGATAAGCAAAAGCCAAAGTTAAAACCTGTTAAGTTTGTAACTGTAAAGTCTGAAAATGAGAAATCAGAAGTTACAAAGGAATTAACTTCTGACAAACTAAAACAGGAAAAGAGAGCTGAAGTGAACATATGCTTAATGACAAAGAAGCAGCTTAAGCATAAGCTGAAAGATGTTAAGAATGCAAACAAGGTAAAATCACCTAGGAAAAATAGGAATGGAAAGGAAGGTGTGAATAAAAGCAATAATTATAAACCTGTTCCTGATGCTTCTAGGAAAACATGTCATAATTGTGGAAGTTCTAACCATCTGGCTACTTTTTGCAGGAAGAATAAGAATATTAACTCCTTACCTTCAAAATCAGGAGTTAAGAGTCAGTCTGTTAGATACAAACCACAAAATCCTTGTTTTCATTGTGGTAGTTTATGGCATTCCATTTATACTTGTAAGGAATATCATAGCTTGTACTATGATTATTATCATATAAAACCTTCTTTGAAGAAAGTTTCCATTATTCCTTCTAGTGTAAATTCTGATTCAAAGTCTGATAGTGTAAGTTCTGATAAGAAAAATGTTAACATAAACTCTGATGCTAAATCCGCTGCAAATGTTAACAAACTTAAAAAGGCCAAAGGATCCAAGCAAGTCTGGGTCCTTAAAACTAATAATTAGTGGTCTTTGTGATTGCAGGGCAACAGGAAAAATATTCTAGTTCTGGACAGTGGATGTTCAGGACATATGACTGGAAATAAGGCCCTGTTATCAGACTTTGTGGAGAAAGCTGACCCAAGTGTTTCTTATGGAGATGGCAATATTGGAAAAACATTGGGATATGGCAATATCAATCTTGGAAATGTCATAATTAAAGAAGTAGCTCTTGTCTCAGGACTTAAACACAACCTACTGAGTATAAGTCAAATCTGTGACAGAGGTTATCATGTTGATTTCTTTGAAGAACACTGTGAAATTGTGAGTAAATCTAAAGACAAAGTTGTTCTAAAAGGATACAGGCGTGGTAACATTTATGAAGCTAAGCTTTCAACAAGTACTGATGGTTCTGCAATTTGTCTGATGAGTAGAGCATCAATTGAAGAAAGCTGGAATTGGTACAAGAAACTCTCTCATTTAAATTTCAACAATATAAATGAACTGGTCAAGAAAGATCTTGTGAGAGGATTGCCAAAAACAGTATTTGCTCCTGATGGTCTTTGTGATTCCTGTCAGAAAGCCAAACAAAGAAAATCTTCATTCAAGAGCAAGACTGAATCATCAATTCTTGAGCCTTATCATCTACTACATGTTGATCTATTTGGTCCAGTAAATGTCATGTCTATTGCAAAGAAGAAGTATGCGTTGGTCATAGTGGATGAGTTCACCAGATACACATGGGTGTATTTCTTGCACATAAAAAGTGAAACTGCATCTATCTTGATTGGTCATGTCAAACAACTGGATAAAATGGTCAAAGATTCTGTGAAAATTTTAAGGAGTGATAATGGCACTGAGTTCAAGAATTTGATAATGGAAGAGTTCTGCAAAAACCATGGAATAAAGCAGGAATTTTCTGCTCCTGGAACTCCACAGCAGAATGGAGTTGTTGAAAGAAAGAATAGGACTCTCATTGAAGCTGCACGTACAATGCTTGAAGAAGCGAAGCTTCCAACCTATTTTTGGGCTGAAGCTGTGCAGACTGCTTGTTTTACTCAAAATGCAACACTTATTAACAAGCATGGAAAAACACCATATGAGATGGTGAAGAAAAAGAAGCCAAATCTGAAATATTTTCATGTATTTGGATGCAAGTGTTTTGTTCTCAAGACTCATCCTGAACAGCTATCAAAGTTTGATCTAAAAGCTGATGAAGGAATCTTTGTTGGATATCCACTTTCTACAAAAGCCTTTAGAGTCTATAATTTGAGAACAAAAGTGGTCATGGAATCTATCAATGTCTCTTTTGATGACAAGAAGATTACTGGTCTTGAAGATTTCATTGACCATGATTAGCTGAGATTTGAAAATGAAGACTCAAATTCTGATACTGAAAATCCTGACAGTCTAAGTCCTGATACTGTAAACTCTGATGGATTAAACTCTGATGTTATTGAAACTGTGATAACTACGTCAAAGGAAGATGCACCTATGCAGGGGGAGCATACTCAAGATCCTACCTCATCTCAAGAAACATCAGAACATACATCTGGCTCTTCAAGTTCTGATTCGTCAAGTTCTGATAAGCCAAGTTCTGATAGTGCTGAAAATCTAAATACTGAAGAATCCAACTCAGAGAGCATAGTTTCAGGGGGAGCATCAGAAAATGAAAATGAAGATAGCATGGATCATGGGGGAGCATCCAGTTCTAAAGACAACCTTCCATCTGCAAGGAAGTGGACAAAATCATATACACCTGATTTGATAATTGGAAATCCTGATGCAGGTGTCAGAACTAGAACAGGTACTTCAAATGAATGTCTCTACAATTCTTTTATCTCTCAGACTGAGCCAAAGAAAGTTGAAGAAGCTCTTCAAGATGCTGATTGGGTGCAAGCAATGCAGGAAGAGTTAAATGAATTTGAAAGAAACAAAGTCTGGACCCTAGTGCCAAGACCAAAGAATAGATCTGTTGTTGGTACAAAATGGGTATTCAGAAACAAAACTGACAGTGATGGCATAATTACAAGAAATAAGGCAAGACTGGTTGCAAAAGGATATTCTCAACAGGAAGGAATTGATTATGATGAAACATTTGCACCAGTTGCTAGGTTAGAAGCCATAAGGATATTTTTGGCTTATGCTGCTCATAAAAAGTTTACTGTCTTTCAAATGGATGTGAAAAGTGCTTTTGTCAATGGAGAATTGGAGGAGGAGGTATATGTTGAACAACCTCCAGGCTTTGTAGATACCAAACATCCAGATTATGTCTACAGGCTTGATAAAGCACTTTATGGACTTAAGCAAGCTCCTAGAGTATGGTATGAGACTTTAGCTCAGTTTCTTCTGGAAAGTGGATTCAACAGAGGAACAATAGACAAAACACTTTTCTATCTCAACCATGGAAAGGACCTACTTCTTGTCCAGATTTATGTTGATGATATCATCTTTGGATCTACAAATGACAGACTTTGCAAGAAGTTTGCCAAACTGATGCAGTCAAGATATCAAATGAGTATGATGGGGGAACTTAGCTACTTTCTGGGCCTTCAAGTCAAGCAGAATGAAGAAGGCACTTTCATTTGTCAATCTAAGTACACCAGAAACTTGCTGAAGAAATTTGGAATGCAAGATTGTTCAAGTGCATCCACTCCCATGGCCACTGCAACAAAACTGGATAAGTATACTGGTAAATCAGTAGATATTACTGACTACAGAGGTATGATTGGCTCTCTACTCTATCTAACTGCTAGTAGACCTGATATCATGTATGCTACCTGTCTTTGTGCAAGATTTCAAGCAGATCCAAGAGAATCTCACTTAACAGCTGTGAAAAGAATCTTTAAATATCTTAAAGGAGCAGCTGATCTGGGATTGTGGTATCCTAGAGAATCAGACTTTAAACTAATAGGTTACTCAGATGCAGATTTTGCAGGCTGCAAAATTGACAGGAAAAGCACAAGTGGAAGCTGCCAATTTCTTGGAGGCAGATTGGTTTCTTGGTTCAGCAAGAAACAAAAGTCAATTTCCACATCAACTGCAGAAGCAGAGTATATTGCTGCAGGAAGCTGTTGTACACAGATTCTTTGGATAAAGAATCAGTTACTGGATTATGGGTTAACATATTTCAAAATCCCTATTTACTGTGATAATCAAAGTGCTATTGCTATGACAGGTAATCCAGTTCAACACTCTATGACAAAGCACATCAGCATCAGGTACCACTTCATCAGGGAACATGTGGATGAAGGTACAGTGGAATTGCATTTTGTTCCCACAGATCAACAACTAGCAGATATCTTCACAAAACCACTATGTGAAGCTACTTTTACAAGATTGGTAAATGAACTTGGAATGGTTTCAGGTTCTTTCTCTAAATCTGCTTAGTCTTGTTCTGTGTTATCAGACTTTATGCTCAGTATTTACAGAATTAATCTCATTGTGTATTCTGTGCTTAATTGATAAATGTTTTTAAGTACTGACTGTTGTCTGATATATATTTCTCAACTCTGATAAGTGATATGTCTGTTTAAGTAATTATTCAATCCTATGAGGATAACTGTGCTAGATACTGACCTAGTAGTCTTCAATAAATAAATGATTTCATGTAAGAAGTAATTATTTCTGTGGAAATCTTATGACACAAGCAAATTCTGATAATTGAGCTTAGTTGAGTTTACTTTGTTTATCTTATTACTAAGTCACAAATTAGAATAATGCTACTCATCTGTTAAGTTCTGATTCTAGTAAAACTGTTGAATGTACTAAGTGCTGATAAACCTCACTTATCAAAAGAAAAAGAAAAAGAATCAAAGAATAACATCAGGTACTCCTTTGAGATCTAGAGTAAAAATGTGGAAGGGACGACCCAAGTGCATTGCTGGTATTAAGTAAATATGCATTAGAAAAGCAAAATATTTTCTTGGTGACTTTTCACACTCTATGATTACTGGAGAAATACACTGATAAAAGCATAAATTCTGATACACAGTCGTGACTCACTTACACTGAGAAGCCACTGTAACATAGAATTTGAAAAGATGCATAAAATTAGCACAAAACAGTTGAGGTGGACTCATGCATAACCTTATTCATCAGTAGGTTTCAGGATAATGATAGCTCTTTAGTAAAATTTTAATTATGCCTTATTTTTAAGATGTACTGAAGTGAATCAGACTTTACTCTTTGTCTGTTATTTAGCTTAATACACACACTAATCACTCCATATGAATGATGAAAATTACTGTGGTGGTCTACGTTATTTTAGATAAACAGTCACTGTGTCACTTTGCACAAATTCTGAGGACAAGTTCTAGTTACACATTCTGATGATTAAGTTCTGAAGTCTATAACTCAGAACTTGTATGAGGATTTACTAAGATGGGCATTCCTTTTTCGAGTTAAGAAATTATGTTCTGATGACTGTTAAGTTCTGGTATAGGTCTAAGTTCTGATTTCTCAGTCTAATCCTTTACTTGGCTTATCTGTGAATAAAATTTGGTAACAATCTCAGTTCAAACTAGAATATGTTGAAGTGGGTGATTCATCTTATGTAGTCACTCCTGGTACAATACGCAAAGCTCTACATCTCCCAGAAAATTGTACTTTTTTAACTCCAGAGGAATCAACACTTCAGGAGTTAATGGCTGATTTGGGATATGAAAAGAGTTTGGCAAAGCTTGGGCAGTTAAAAAGGGCTAATATCAGAAGAGAATGGAGTTTCTTCTTTGACTGCATCACCAAAGCTTTTGGGAACAAATGTTCGAATTTTGATGCTATCCCAATTCTGAGTCAGCACATAGGGTATGCTATTATTCATCAAACTCATTTTGATTTTGCAACTGGAATAATTGGTTTTATTGGGGATAGGATGACAGAGGATAGAAATATTGTCTATTTTGCTAGATTCTGTCAACTTTTATATACTTTTTGTACTAATGAACCTCAATTAGTCAGTTCCTCAACCCAACCTTTTAGAGTTGCAAAACGATACTTTAATGATCTGGTAAATGCTGATACTAAGAAAATTAGATCATTACAGATTCCTCAGTCTGTAAAACAGATCCTAGTAAATGCTGATCCTGATACTTATAGATCTGTTTACTCTGATGTCCAACCAACCACAAACACCCAACAACCATCATCCTCAGCACCTACCACTCATTCTACTCAACCTACCCTCTGAACATATCTCAAATCCTATCTCTCCACTTCACAGACTGCTCAACCTTCATCTTCAGCACCTACTGTGAAGCCTTCATCTTCCAAGCCAAAGAGGACAAAGAATGTTCCTCAAACACCTCAAAAGAGAAGGAGGATTGCATTGAGAGATGAATCTGATTCTGAGGAACCGGTTCCTTCTAGGGAACCTGTTGTTTCTGAAGCTGAGAAAGAGATTTCTCAGAAGGATTCTGAATTGGGGGTTCAAGGCTTCTCAAGAGGCTTAGACGAATGACAGTTCCTGAAACTCCCAAGGAATCCAAATCAACAAAGAAGTACAAGAAACAGAGGGCACAAAGGCCAGTTTCAGATGATGAAGAGGAAGCAGCTAAGGAAGGGGATCAGGAATCTCTGATCTCACAAGACAAGGAATTTGCTCCAGTCACTTCTTCTCCATCAACTCCATCTCAGGAAGCTGTATCTGACAAGGCTAACTCACCATCTGTGTCTCTTGTTGATCCAGGCACAAGTGCTGATATTGATGTTCAACACTTGGTTGTGTCTGAAGTATTTCTCTTAGAAGCTCCAACAGCACCAAATCCTTCACCAACACCTGTTACTGATGCTGTTCAAACTCCAGAATTATCTAAGACACCTTCTCTGCATCTAGATACTGATGATCAGAGTTTAGGTGAGCATCAGGATATGGCTGTTGATCAGAACTTAGTATCCGATCAGCAATTAGAGGATGCTGAAGCCTCCATTGCTACTCACACTGTTATTTTATCAGAGGATATTGATTCTGTAAGTTCTGATGCTGCACATGATGGAGATACTGGTGATGCTGCTCCAACTGCTCATGTTGTAGATACTGATGCAGCAGGTCCTTCCGGACATTCTCCTCAACAGACACTTCCTAAGTCTGAATTGGTTAAGCAGTTTATTACCGGGGAAGCACCAGTACCTTGGAGTGAAACTCCTGCAGGTCAGGAGTGGACTAAGGAATGGAACTCAGTTTCATGTGTTCCAACTGAAAAACATCTTGCTGAGCACTTGACTAAAGCTGATGAAATATTAAATTCTGATGATTTCAAAACTCAGCTTAGAGTCACTGCATTGAGTAATAAACATTTACAAGGTCTTCATTTAACTACTCATGCAGAGCTACACAAGATTCAGGAGAACTTTATCAAACAGGAACAAGTTTGGAAAATTGATAAGAAAAAGTTCTTCCAACCTACCATTGACAGGATTGCTTATATTGAGAAGACTCAAGATCATCAACAAGCTCAGATTGATGCAATTCTGAAAAATCAAGTTTCTCAGCAATCACAACTAACTGAAATCCAATCCTCAGTGGAATTGCTTCTCTCTCTTCTACTACCTGCTGATGCCAAAAAGGGGGAGAAGGTAATTAAGTCCAAATGCAAAACTAACAAGACACTGCAAGGAAAGGATGATGGAAATGATGACCAAGGATACTCTGGAATGGGTAGCGGTCATAGTCAAGGTAGAAGGTTAAGATCAAGACAAGCTAGTCACAGGACAAGTTCTGATACTGGGAAAAGAATAAGTTCTGCTGCTGGTAAAAAGTTAAGTTCTGATGAACTTTTAGATCTTGATGAGGAAATGTCAAGACTGTTATTTCTTCAAGAAAATCCAGGAATGGACTTGGAAAGTTTAAAGGAAGAAGAAGCCAGACTTAAATCAGAGAAAGTCACATCTAAATCTGAAGCTTCTGGTAAAAAGTCACTTCCAAAACTCAAAGGCATTGTGATCAAAGAAAGGACACATACTGAAACAACATTGGCTAGATCACAACCATAGATAGATCCAAGATCCAAGGGTAAAGAAAAGGTTGGTGAACCTATCAAGGTTTATGTACCTCCTGAGGAAGAAGAAATTACTGATGTAAAGGATGATCTTGCTCTGACTTCAAGAAAAGTTCTTAAAACAACCTCTGACATGGCTCAAGTTGTTCAGAGTCAAGAAATTGTAAGTTCTGATATTCAGAAGAAGCAAGTAACCTCTGACATAGCTCAAGTTAACTTGATATCAGAAAATAGATCAAAGACACTCCCACCAGGATTCACTAAAGCAAAATAGACTCAATCTTTGAAGACTACTGCAAGTGGTTTTTAAGCAAGAGTAGTCACTGGAAAGGAAGCAAGAGATAAAACTGGATTGGGAAGTGCTGATGAAAGAAGAGTACACAACACTACCAATGATCCAACTTTCTTGAGTGAACCGGGTATTGGAGCAACTCCTGAGAGATTGAATCAACTGGAATCTGTACAGATGGTTTACCATACCTACTTGAAAGAATACATCATGTTGTATTTCATGACAGATGGTAGGGTTTATCATATAAGACAAAATGCCATTCCATTGAAGTATTTTGAAGAATTGGAGCATGTACTTTTCTTGCTTCAAGTGGATGACAGAATAACAGGGACTGCTGCAAACTACTTAAAAGAACAGATTCAGAGACAGAAAAGGCTTTATTCTGTTAAGTCTGACAGCACATATGTTCCAAAGTACAGAGATCACAATGGTGATATTGTTGATATGAAGCCTAATACTGCACAAATCAGAACATATCTTGGTATTAAGGGACTTGAATTCAATCTGGAGTCTGACAAAGCTTATGTCATAAGACTAGATCAGGAGTTGAGAAAAACAAAGATCAATGATCTCAGAGCTGCAATCTTTCAAACTGGTGAAGATACTGCAGAGCTTAAAGATGTCAAAAGGAGAATGATTGATGAACTCAGATATGCTGAGAAATGTTTGTTGAAGAACTATCTCAGAACAACTCCTGACATCAGAGAGATCAGAAAATAATGAAGCCAAGTCGAAGATCTACAACTGCTTAAATTCTGATATTTATACAGACTGAAGTTATTATCAGAAGTTGAATATTGGTAAAGCTTTAAGGACTGTAAGTTGTAGTTATCTAGTCTAATTCTCATGCATTTGTACTTAATGTTTTTGACATCATCAAATATCTGTTAAACTTGTATATTATGCTAATTTACAAGTTGTGGGAGATTGTTAGATATATTTGATAATGTCATGGCTAATATATTTTATGTTTAGCTTTCAGATCTTACTTGAACAGGATAAATCAGTACTTAACTGTTGATCAGTACTTATACTGGAAGTCAGGACTTAAGGATATCAGTACTTATGTTATCAGGAGATAATCATCAGAAGATAGATATCAGAACTTAAGTGCTGAAGGACGATCAGATAAGGACAGTAGCTGATTAAAGGAAAGAAGATCAAGATAAACATAAAAAGAGATATGCATGAAGAAGGAATTCTGTAAAGAATGGAATACTTGGAAGAAAAGATATCTGATTGATATATTTTAGGAAGCAGAATTATATTCCATATCAATTAGCGATTATCTTGTAACTGTGTAGTATATAAACACAGACATAGGGTTTACACTATAAGTGTTATCATATATTTGAGAAGATTATTCATTGTAACCCTAGCAGCTCTCGTGATATTGTTCATCACTGAGAGGTAACAGTTCCATACTGTAACAGAGTTTATTGTTTCAATAAAGTTTGTTTTCTGTTACTTAAGTTCTTAAAGTTCGATTTGAGTGTACTATACACTGTATTCACCCCCTCTACAGTGTGTGTGTGACCTAACACATAGGTGGAGTGGAAAGTGCTTTTCAGGGGGAGGCAAAAAAGTGCAGATAAAAACAAGTCTTCAAGCAGTGCCAATTTATACAATGATTTTTTTTCTCCTGCCAAACAAGGAGTGTTTGGAAATTGAGAGTATTATTAGCAACTTTTGGTGGAGTTCTTTGAAGAAAGATAATGGAATTTAATGGCGTAGCTGGGATAGATTAAACAATCACAAAAGCAGAGGATGATTGGGTTTCAATAGAATAAGGGATTTTAAAATCGCTATATTGGGGAGACAATGATGGAGGCTGGTGGCTTTTGAGGATTCCCTAGGTGCTCGGGTATTTAAGGCAAAATATTATCCAATTAGTAATTTTCTAGAAGCAAAGTTGGGAAACAATCCAACCTACGTGTGGAGGAGTATCTTGGAAGCGCATATATTAATTAGAAGGGGAGCTAGATGGAGAGTGGAAAATGGTAGCAGCGTTAGTGTTATATATTAACCATGGCTACCAAATGTGCAGAACTCATGTGTGATTACACAACATTCAACTCTGAGGAATAATATTGTTTCTAATCTTATGAAGCAGTCAACTTGTGAATAGGATAATAATATTGTGGAATATTTGTTTGAGGAGCTTGACTGAAATTTGATTATAGTATTCAGCTGATTTCGAAATGGAACAAAGATACTTGGTATTGGTCGTTTGAGTTTAACGAGGCATATTCAGTAAATAGTGGATATAAAAAAATCCAATTTATGGAAAACAGGTGGGATGGGAGAGATAATAATAGGGTGTGGAAAGAATCTGGCATTTAAAAGTTTCATCAAAAATCAAGATTTTCATATGGAGAATGCTAGCGAATTGTTTACCTACAAGATGTAATCTTAAAAGAAATAGATAGATATAAATGCCTTGTGTCCATTCTGTGAAGTAGAGGTGGAGACCACGGACCACTGTCCAATTCACTGTATTTTTGCTAAAAGCTGCTGGAGTATAGTTAGCCCTGATTTTATATATGATCATATGACGAAGGTTGACATTTGGTTTTATTTTGTGCTCGATCAATCCCGGGATAAAGCAACGATAATGATTACGGTGTATTGGGGGAATATGGAAAGCTTGAAATGATTTAGTTTGGAATAACAAAAAACCTAAATGTTAATTGTGATGCCACTCTCTTTAGGCAAGTCGTAGGTTTGCAGGCACCCTAGAAATACACTAGGCATAATCAGTAGGCATAAAAGAAGCTCTCAGCCGGGTAAAAATGATAAAGGATCGAGAGAACCAATCAATACATACACGATTGGTGCATATATTATTATTGAATCAGATTGTCAAGTAGTAGTGCAGGCTATTCTAAATAGAGAAGTGATCTACTTGCCCTTTGGTGGCACCACTGGTGAGTATCGAGACTTGTTAGAAACTATGAACACTGTAAAAATTGTATTTGTTAAATAATCTAGGAACCAAGCAGCAGATTGATTAGCTCGCTTTTCTAGTTCTAATCGAGATTGTATTTAAATAGGGGGTGTTGCCCCTCCTGGACTCCAGAATATTTGATTACATATTTGAATTAATGAAATTCATAACTTTTTTTAAAAAAAATCAATTTAAACTAAATATTTTAAATTTTAAAACAATATATAATATTAAAAATAATTTCGTGAATCGGACGAGTTATAAACTTAGGGTGGTGTATTCAATTCAAATTTTAGAGAATTTATAATAATCCATTGATTTTGAGTGATTGTTGTTAATTTTGACTGATTTTAATTGTAAAGCGGAGTTGTTAAATAAATCTCGTAAAGTCTTCGTGATTTGGTAGTGATTTCTACAAAATTCATCAAAATCTTTTGCTAAGATTTCTGAAAACATAAGATACACTGGTAAATCATCAAAATCTACAAAAAAAATTCATATGGACTTTTGAATACTATCATATTTTAATGGATAATGGTTTTTTAAAAATAAAAATTGAATACCACCAAATTTTAATGGACTTTTAAAATTTAAATAGAATACCCTGGATTCTAAAAGATTTTTTTCAATCTCTATTGAATACTACCAGATTTTAAAGAATTTTTTAGAATCCAAATTAAATATTTTAGGATTTTCGAAATCCAAAAAAATCTTTTAAATTGAATATGCCCCTCTTGTATTAATAACAAATCATAAATTGAAAAGAATTGCAATAGAGCGAAAATGGTAGGTTAAATCAAAGGGCGGTTTGGGGGCGACGAGAAAAATATAAATCGGGTGCTGCTGCCTCCTTTGTCTTGTTTTTTGTTCACCCAGGAGGTACTTTAAATTACGCGTCAGATTTGAATGGATAGATAGGATACACAGTGGATTGAATTCGATTTATCAGGAGGCGCCTGGAAATTGTTCAAGGGTAGTGACTAATAAACCCTAGAAAGATGAGGATAATGATTAAGGGAGGGGTGTGGAAGAACACCGAAGATGAGATCTTGAAAGCGGCTGTTATGAAATATGGCAAGAATCAATGGGCTCGTATCTCTTCTCTCCTTGTCAGGAAATCTGCTAAGCAATGTAAGGCTCGTTGGTACGAGTGGCTCGATCCTTCCATCAAAAAGGTACAACATCCTCTCCCTCTCTCTCCCAACTCTCGCATCTCTCTCTCTCCCCTCCCTTCTAATTAGTCATATTTAATATGTTTGATATTTCGATTGTTTATTTGTTATACTTAGGTTTTCATGTTAGATAGATATGTCATTATCACCTCGCAGCTACTTTTCATAGTTTTAGGTTTGTTAGTATTTTGTGTTTGTTTTTACCAATCCAATGGTGGCAAATCGTGTAGTTTTTGGTAGTTTTCGTGTTGATAAAACTAACTAGTCTTGAGTTATTTTTCATGTGATTTAAGGATATCATCAAGATTAAATTTATGGTAAACTGTGTTAAGTTTCATTAAATTACCGCGTCATCGAAGAATAAATGAGAGTTTATTTACATAGATGGTTGTCGTAAGTGTTTCAGTGCTATAATAATCATATATCATTATCAATTAGATTTGGATTTGAAGCAACAAAGCACAGGCAACATGATTGAGTTGTGTGTAGTATCCTCAGATTTTATTGTTTCCTGTCAGTTTAATGGCTGGTCATAATATGCAAAGAATTTAGTCGTTACTTCTTATGGAGAGACTATTTCTTGTTGCTACATTTTGTCTTAACTCTTAGATAATTTGTCTTGCACACTCTTTCACTTATGTATTGTCGTGATCATCTGATCAGATTTCTAATTATATCTATGGGGGACTGCTACTTTGGTGGTAATGTAGTTTTTTGTGTCTATTGGTATTGTTTACTTTCGGCTTTTGAGTCGTGGAATTTGAATCTTGACTTGGTACTTTTTACAGACTGAGTGGACCAGAGAAGAAGATGAGAAACTACTCCACTTGGCAAAGCTTATGCCCACTCAATGGAGGACAATCGCTCCAATTGTTGGTCGTACTCCATCACAATGTCTTGAGCGTTATGAGAAACTCCTTGATGCAGCATGTGCTAAAGATGAGAACTATGAGCCAGGAGATGATCCCCGGAAGTTGCGTCCTGGGGAGATCGATCCTAACCCAGAGTCGAAGCCTGCTCGTCCTGATCCTGTTGATATGGATGAGGATGAGAAAGAAATGCTTTCAGAAGCACGAGCTCGGCTAGCCAATACGAGGGGAAAAAAGGCAAAAAGAAAAGCTAGGGAAAAGCAGCTTGAAGAGGCTAGACGGCTTGCATCTTTGCAGAAAAGGAGGGAATTGAAGGCAGCAGGAATTGATAATAGGCATAGAAAGAGGAAAAGGAAGGGCATCGACTATAATGCTGAAATTCCCTTCGAGAAAAAGCCGCCTCCAGGCTTTTACGATGTTACGGACGAAAGTCAAACAGTTGAACAGCCAAAGTTCCCAACAACAATTGAGGAACTTGAAGGTGAAAAAAGGTCTGATAAGGAAGCCCGATTGAGAAAGCAAGACGCTGCAAGGAATAAAATTGCGCAGAGGCAGGATGCGCCTGCAGCCATACTTCAAGCAAACAAGCTCAATGATCCGGAAGCAGTTAGAAAGAGGCCAAAAATGAATCTTCCTACACCTCAGATTCCAGACCATGAACTGGAGCATATTGCAAAAATTAGGCTTCCTGCTTCAAGTGAAGAACTCACAGAAGGGAGTGGCGCGACACGTGCTCTTCTTGCAGACTACGCACAGACACCACGACAGGGAGCAACCTCATTACGAACCCCACAAAGAACTCCTGCAGGTAAGCAGGATGCAATAATGATGGAAGCAGAAAACCAGGCCAGGTTAAGACTGTCTCAGACACCGTTGCTAGGAGGAGAGAACCCAGAACTGCACCCTTCCGATTTTTCAGGGGTTACTCCAAGGAAGATGGAAATTCAAACGCCAAATGTTATGATGACTCCTTCAGTAACTCCTAGTCCTGGAGGTGCAGGTCTAACTCCTAGAATCGGAATGACACCTTCAAGGGACGGTCCTTTATTTGGTATGACCCCTAAAGGAACTCCAATCAGGGATGAGCTACATATCAATGATGATATGGATATGCATGACAGTGCTAAACTTGAGTTGCGAAGACAAGCTGATTTGAGACGGAATCTGCGTTCTGGTTTGACCAGCCTTCCGCAACCAAAAAATGAATATCAGATTGTGGTTCAACCGATTCCAGAAGACAATGAAGAGCCGGAAGAAAAGATGGAAGAAGATATGTCTGATAGGATTGCTAGAGAAAAAGCTGAGGAGGACGCCAGGCTGCAAGCTTTACTTAAAAAGAGGTCGAAAGTACTGCAGAGGGAGCTCCCCAGACCTCCTGCTTCCTCATTGGAGCTTTTAAAAAATTCTTTGCTTCGGGCTGATGAGGGTAAGAGCTCCTTTGTTCCTCCTACTTTGATTGAACAAGCTGATGAGATGGTAAGAAAGGAGCTCGTGTCGTTACTTGAGCATGATAACATCAAGTATCCAACTGATGAAAAAGTTCAGAAGGAGAAGAAGAAAGGTCCAAAGCGGACTGCAAAGGGAAATGCTGCTCTTGTCCCCTTTATAGATCAATTTGAAGAGGACGAGTTAAAGGAGGTAAGTGGTTTATTGAAAAATTGACCCCCGGATAACTTAACCCTTAGATCTATTTGTTTCCATCTGCTTCTTGTTAGTATTCTCTATTCGTAAACCAAGACGTTTAATAACGCAATACCTTTACTATCCAGTCATTGTCACGTGCATACTGAATTTCAGTTATAGATTTTTTGTAGAAAATAACATGGTACATATTATCTGTAGATCTAGTGTTTAATAATATTATGTTACAGATTGCTAATATCTTACCTAGTTGCATGTTTGATGTTATAACCCATGTACAAATTGTATTAGATTATATGTAGCTAAAAGTTAGCGAGGATATCAGTGTATTTGTAACTAGAGGTTAGTGAGGATTGCGTAGCCTGATGCAGGTAGTCATGCATTTATAATATTAAGCAACACTGAAAGTTGACTATGCTCAATAAAAATTTTATTTCTAATAAAATGACAGTATGTGTATAATAGTTTGATTTTTGTCCTCAAACCCGAACAAACATTAAATCCCAAATCACACAATGAGCATTTTCTTCTTTGTCCAATATTAGTCCAGAAGAATGTCAGTTGCTTATGTTTAATCCTCAGTATATTATTGTTGCTTGTCTTCCTTCAAATCTTTACTTGCATTATGAATTGAGACCATTACATCTATGTCAAATGTACCTTTGCTTCTCGGGCAGGTTCAGAAAAAAGGCCTTTTGCATATAATAATCACATTTTAGCGGGTATAGTTTAGTGGTAAAAGTGTGATTCGTTCGAGTAACCCCTTAAATAGTTAAGGGGTCTTTTCGGTTTGATTCATTTTCCGAGAAAAAACTTTATTTTATATATAGTCTTAGCCTGTAGCAAATAGCCAAAGACAAATAAACACCGGATTCTATGTTTGTACTTGAACAGATTTCTAGTTGAATCAGTTACTGCGTCATCCTTTTGTGCTCAGTTACTGTCTGTGTCATCCTTCAGTGCTCTGGCTTTGCAAATGTGGTTAAATGCTTTCTAGATTACTATCAAGTGTTAGCTAAAAATCCTGTTACCTGGCCAAAAAAAGAGGAGCTAATCACCTGTTTAAGCCTACTGAGTCATTTGTGAGGAATTTCTTTCCCCTGAGAGAAATAAAGTGATTAATATAGTACCCCCAATTGCGTGGATAATGGATATAATTGTTAAAACCTGCGGTCGTTTTTATGGATCTCTGTTTCATTTTTCATATGCTAGAAAGAAATTATTTTTCCATTATAATGTAAAAAGAAGGCCTTTTTAATCATAGCATTCAGATAAGTATTATCATATTAATTCATTCATGAAAAGTCCTATGCCCTTGATGTCGTCGGTGGACTCTTTTATCACAAGGTTAGCTTTGTTAAGACTTAGGAAAAAGCTTCAATACAGTTAAAAATAACAGAGCTTGAAGGGAACAAAGAATTGGAAAGATTGGCAAACACAATAATTTTAACATTAAAATCATTGATTAAGATGTTGTGGAATTTCTGAGCACAACTGTGTTTATTTAATGAGTGCAGCAAACAGCTCTGGGGCTTACCATGTAATCTTTAATTACTGTCAGTCTGTCACAGACTCACCGTAAAGCTGTCTTATTAGCAGTGTTAGTCTCCTTAAGCAATGTAGGCAAGACACTATTTTTTAGGGCTTGTTTGGTTTAACGTAACAAATCAAATAGTGCAACTAATAATGTTATCTACAAGTTACCAATGAAAATGAAATAAAAACACTGCAAGATGCATGACAACTTTAGAAAAGATGGAATTATAGAACAAAAAAAAGAGATTATACTTGGGTGGATTAATCACAGAATCCCACTACCCCGGGGGTTTCCCAGCAGTGCTATGTGTTTGTTATTTATTCTTATTTACTTTTATCTTTAGTTGCTCTTTATTCAATTTTTTTTTTTTTTTGCAAATTCTGTCTCAACAAATAAATAATTACATCTAAATTGCAGGCTGATCACTTAATCAGTGAAGAGTCCAAATTTCTTTGTACGGCGATGGGTCATGAGAGTGAATCTCTTGACGAGTTCGTTGAAGCACACAACACTTGCTTAAATGATATTATGTATTTCCCTACTCGCAATTCTTATGGTCTGTCGAGTGTCGCCGGAACCATGGAGAAGGTTGCTGCGTTGCAGGATGAATTTGAAAATGTGAGGAGCAGGATGGATGATGATACTAAAAAGGCTCAGCGCCTTGAACAGAAGATTAAGCTTTTAACAAATGGTTATCAGGTATTCCATCCCTTCAAGTTTCTTTTTTCTAAACATCCTTACGTTACTGCAGAATTTAAGAAATTAAAAATGCTTGTGTTCTCATAGTTATGTTAAGCTTTTGTTGTCTGTACCCCTTACCGAGATTTATCTTCCTCATCTCCTGGATCTTAAATTTTCAGTGAATTCAGAATGTCTTTATGGTACTTGCATGAACTTGTGCCCCCCCCCCCAAAAAAAAACCCCCAAAGCATGAGCACTATATGTTTGTTTGAAGGTAAATCAAATAATTGATGTGATTACCCCCAACTTGTTTGGAAACTAACTTTGATAAATATGCACATTGATGTTTCACCCCTGGCTATGAGAAAGTAACCTATTAACTTGGACAGGGAGATCCTCAAGTCATTTGTTGTGTAACCTTAATGGTCTTTCACGAGCAACTAGAGTAGCGTGCATATCAAGTTAACTGATGTACCAGATTAAATATACTTTCACTTCCGTGTCAGTTATGGTGGCCTTAATTTTGTTTGGATACCTGCTTCGAAGTTCAATCATATTATATATATTACATCGTATTAAGATTTTGATTTTTTACAATGTCTTATTTTGATTTTCAGCATAGAGCTACAAAGTTATGGTAGCCTTAATTTAACTTGGATACCCTCCTCGAAGATCAATTAAATTTTATATATTGCATCACATTAAGATTTAATTTCTTACAATCTCTTATTTTGCATTTTCAGCATAGAGCTACAAACCTGTGGTCACAGATTGAGGCAACTTTCAAGTTAATGGACGATGCTGGAACAGAGCTTAAGTGCTTCCAAGCTTTGCGGAATCAGGAGCAGCTTGCAGCATCTCACAGGGTTAATACGCTCTGGGAAGAAGTCCAGAAGCAGAAAGAGCTTGAGCAAACTTTACAAAAACGGTATGGTAATCTTTTGTCAGAGCAAGAAAGAATTCAGAGCATGATGAATGAATTCAGAGCACAAGCAATAGTTCAGGAAGAGAATGCAGCAAAGCAGCGTGCTCTTGAGTTGGCCGAGGCTGCGGAGAAGCAGCATGCTCTTGAGGTGGCTGAGGCTGTGGAAAAGCAGCATGCTCTTGAGGCTGTGGAAAAGCAGCATGCTCTTGAGGCTGTGGAAAAGCAACATGTTCTTGAGGTGACTGAGGCTGCGGAGAAGCATGCTCTTGAGGTGGCCGAGGATGCGGAGAAGCAGCATGCTCTTGAGTCTGATGAGGCAGAGGAAAAGCAGCACAGTGTTGTGGTAGCTGAGATGGAGGAACAGATCGTTGTTGAGCTGACTGAGCCTGAGACTGAAGCACCTGAAAGGCCGATCACTGAAGTGAAACTTGCAGGGTACCACATTGCCGAGCCGGCCAAAGGCCAGGAAGAAATCTTGGGAAACCAGCAATCCCTCAAGGAAAATGCGGCTGTGGCTTCATGTGAAGCAATAGGCTTGGCTGAGGCTAAGGATGGTGAAAATTTTCTCGAAGGCATGACTGTTACAACTTCAGTCAGTCAAACTGTGACAAACGAGGAGATCAAACAAGAATAAATTTTTAGTATATCCCGCCTTGTTAAATCTAGATGGAAGAAAGCCTATGGAAAACAGTCTCTGCTCAAACTGACTGGTTTGAGGCCCAAGGTTGAGATTTTTAACGCGAGTTAATTTAATTATCTTGCCTGTTGAGGTAAGAATATTATGTGTTTTACTTTATGCAATATGCAAGAACTTAAATCATTATTAGCGAGACTGTGTCCTTAAACAAAATAATGTATTTGGTTGAATCTTCTACGATATGGATTGTACTCTGAACTCAATTTTTTTCTCTTTTTTTTGGTGGGGGGGGGATTTGTTTTTCATGTTAATAATACGCATTCATGTGAGTTGTTGCTTGGGTTCGGCCAACCAGGGAAGGTTGGATGTTGGTCTTTTTATCCAAATCATAGTTATCTGTGTGAAGTTGTTTAGGGCCAAAAAAAGAAGAAAGATATCCATCTGAAGCATTTTGTAGGTTCAGCCAACCCGGGGACAAGTTCAGTGTGCCTATTTTCCGAATAACCTTATGATATTTTAAGAAGAGGATTCACGGAGGTATCTAAGATTATTGCGGTCTTTCAATATATGCCTAGAAGGCTGAAATCTGAAGATTCAACACTAAACGTGATACTGGTAATATTTAAATTGCAAGACACTTGAGATTATTTGCCAATTGTTATAACTAAGTTGTGATGCAGGGATAATTCCTTTACTGTTGAAATTGTGTTGCTCATTGTGATCGATCAGTCTGGTTTGTCAGTTTTCCTCCTGCATTACATGTGTATAATTTTGTCCAGGGTGAACTGTTCTGTAATGATGCATCAGAAATTTTTCCATGTCAAGAATTTTGTTCCATTTAACATTAATTTTGGACCGGATTTTTTTGTTATTGAAGTATTTTAGGTATAGAAAGAGAAAATTAAATTGTGAATAAATTGGGTAATCATGTAGATGTAAAACATATTTTTAATAAATAAAAATGAAAGTAGAAGTTTCTTGTGAAAATGAATTGAAAGTAAAAAGTAGATATTTGTAACCATATACAAATACTATGAATCTGTAAAAGAACAAGGTGTAACAGTTAATAATTTTTGGGAAGCTGTACAGTTCCATTCCATCGCAGGGGAGGAATATGATATATATAGTGTACACTCATGTAGATAAAATTGGGACACTTTAATTATGTGAATGGCCTAACCTTGTGCAGTTGTAGCAAATCCATTGTATATACAGAAGTAGGTTCATGTCTATCCATTTCTGATAGCACATCTACTTGTCTCTCGTATCATATCTATCTATCTATCTATCATTTTGTAGTGGTCATTCTGATCACTTCTTCCTTTTCTTGTGTCGCACAGGAGGTGATGCAAAGGAATGTTTGTTAACACTTTCCGCATTTTAGCTCATTATTTTCAAATTAGAGTTTCATTCATTTACTAGACAATATATGTTGCAAATGAAAATGGCCATTACTCGTTTTGTGTCTCGACAAATTTTTGCAACAGAAAAAAAATATAGATTAAATGACAACTTGAAATGATTATAGTCTCCATTATTATTGATTGCCTTATAGCCAATCCCAATAGTACATCTACTTAATATTTTGATTTCATTTTAGATATCAATTTGGTATCTACGACAATTTTTTTTTCAAAACCGAATATTTTATATTATTGCCCACGGGCAAACTAAACAGTAAACCACCAACCGTTGCCGAATTGAGCCGGTCGAGGGGTTCGATAATGCAAAATTAAACCCATGCCAAGGATGATTCATTTGATTAGAGAATCAAATTTTCTTGAGAACAATTTAACTAAACTAATATATATCGCGTGTATAATTATATAAGAGACTTGAAACACATGTGGTTAATTTCTATGAATTTCAAACTAAACAAATTCAACTTTCATCTAAATGATCAGTGATTCATTAACATCTTAAATAAGGCTGTCCCTGCTTGCTTGAAAGTCTTAAATATTATTAGATTATAACAAAAACGTGGTTCAACAAAATGTCAGTTTACAGAAATCGTGGAAAATAATTAATTAATCTGAGTTGTAATATGATTTATCTGACAAAAAAAAAAGTTATACATGAATTACTGTACCGATCGTTTTATCTTCTCCTTATATAATATAAAGCGAGGTGATTATTTTCCGAAGTTTAATTATTTCTAGATGTATAATTATTTAACAATATTTTTTGATACGTTCTTAACAGACATGACATGAGAAAATATCTTCAATAACTTACAATAATATAGGCAGGTGATTTGGTTGAATTAAACTAACAAGTCAATATATAAATAGTTAAAAATTTAATTAAATTAATAATTTGCTATTTTAAAAAGCTTCTTCGGGAAATCCACGTGGATACTTAACTATATATTGTAGACTCGATCAATTTTATAAGCATAATATAACAATACTTTACTTTTATCTTCTTTTTTAAGATGTGTATAGTTGATATCCAAATGAAAAACACCTATTTCTTCAACGTTTTTCACTAAAATTTCAAAAATAAACCTTGTTTTCAATTTTTCTAAGAAATCAAATATTTATTTGTTATTGTGTTACTGGCAATTATATGAGCCTGAAGACTAGTTTAAAACTATAAGACATGAACATGAAAATACATGAATAAAAAAAAATAATTTATTTGGTATTAGAAACATGAAAGTATACGAATATAAAATTATACGAATATTTAGTACTTAGACATGAAGATTAAATATATACATGAATATTAAAGTACACGAACACAAAACTTAAATTAATTTATTTGGCCTTAAGTTTGATTTTCAGATATAAATACACGACACGTAGTGAAAATACGCGAAATAAATGAATCAATTAATAAAAAAAATTAAAAAATATAATATTTAAAATGACTCGTGTATCTTTTGCATATTGTTGTTGGACATTAGTATTTTATTTTACTCACAAGAGGTACGATGAACATTTTTTACTTGTTTCATTTATTATGTATTCATAACTTATTTTTTGACAGTTATATGTTATTTATTAGGCCGTTCGTTTCCAAACATTTGATATTTTAATCTACTCGTATATAATTTGTAAACTTGTTATTAGTGAATCCCTAGACAGAAATATATCTGTTCATGATTATCCAAATAATATATAAATGCAAATTTGAATTAGGTTCAATTTTATGATATTTGACACAAAAATACACCCAACACAACAGGTGTATATATACGTGACTTAGAGAAATCATATTCCGTTTTGTATAAATTACCTAAATTTAATATATCACGTGTATAAATTAAAAATAGAATCGAAAGACATGTGGTTAATTCTCTGAATTTTAAAATAAATAAATTCAACTGAATTCTAAATGATTAATGTGAATCATTACATTTTAAATAAAGATTATTCAAATGTGTACAGCTTCTTGAAAAATTGAATTATTAAATTATAAAAAAACATGGTTAAGCGGAACTAGCGTAAAAACCGTGCGAGGCACGGGACAGTATATATATGGAAATATTTCAAATGAACTTGCACTTATAGAGAAATAATTTTTGAATATTATAAATAATTATTTTAAATTTATTTTATTATTGCATAGTAATTACGTAATAATGAATAATATATTTTTATAAATTTGATTACATCTCGTAAATTTAAATAAATGAAAATATGATGACATAAAGTTCTCGTAGAATTGTCTTCTTTCTTTTTACGTACTGTTAAAGTTGGATTAGTAATTTAGGTCGCGAGAGTGTACTTTTTGTAGTAGAGTTCGATTTTCGCTCGTTCCATAAATTTTGAGATCGGATACTTATTGCAAGTGTACAAGTCTAATAATTAAAAAAATCAAAACTATATTATTATAAAAAAAACATTTGAAGTTTGTTCGTAGGTATATGCATCGGGTCACTTTGAGATCGGAAAGTGCTATCACCTCCCTCGAACCTTGAACGAGGATTATTTTCCTCTTCGTTCCTCGCCCAGACGTGAATTCTCGCGGGATTCGAGAAATAATTAAAAATAATAATTTGATTTTTAGATAAGTTTTTATGATTAAAAACAATTTACTAATTCGTATTATATAAAATATTAATAATATCTCAATTTTTAGCATCAAATCATATTAAAATTTATTTATAATATTAAAAAATGATAAATTAAAAATTAAAAATGTATACTGTTAGATATTGACCGCTAACACATGGGGTGAATGTGTTTTTTGGACTTTTAGCATTTTTAAACTTGTTTGGATTTTAGGTGAACAAAGCGGTTTAGATTTTGCAAAGATAATGTGTTTACATAAATAACAAACAAACATAATATTTCAAAACTCACTTAATTTGTATTAATTAAGTTTGTCTTGATATAAATTTTGGGTTCTTAATACAATAAGAACTCAGATTCTTCCTTAAGAGAATACAAGAAAATTTTATCTGTTTTGTTACATGTAAACTAAGGACCAGTGCAAACTTTATAGACTAGCATCACGGGTTTACAAGACTTGCACTAAAATGTACTAAACTACTTTCTAAAGCAACCTTTTTCTATTTCCATTTTTAACTTAACAAATATGTGCAGTAGCTTTATGATTTCTGTTGTCTAATTTAGGTCCAAGTTTTCAAAAATCACCCCGTATACCGTCGCGAAATGATCTCGCCTTGAAGGTATCCACACGAATGATCGAACGGAGGATGAGCGTGTACTAGCACTCGTATATTAGAAGCCACCCTCTCTCTCTCTCTCTCAAGCTCCTAGGGTTTGTGTTTTATCTTATAAAAACGTAAAAATCTAGTTGAGACTTAAAAAGATATTATATAGGTAAGAGAAAAAGACTTCTAACCCCTAAACTAATTTAGAGTTTTAATAAATCAGAAAATCCCAGTTATTATTAATTAAGTCTTACTTAATCACCCAATAACTCAATGTCGGATTTAATAGTAAATTCAAATTTCTTATTTATTTCATTAATTAAGTCTTACTTAATTAATAACAAATTATTCGAATTACTTACATTTAATTTAAATCCGAATTTAAATTAAATACTCCTCCAACCATTCTTTGTGTGACCCTTTAAGTTATTATTATGTTGGCAAAAATTTTAAATCTAATTTAAATCGTAGATAATGAGCGACATCTAGTAATACATCATTGCTACCCAAATAATAATAATTAAATCGGTGATCGATAAATCTTTCGTGAATAATGTACAATGTAATATAATCCTATTAACCAAATATTATAGATTAAACTCGATACATGTTATATGTCACCCTCTTCATGGTTTAATACTGGTTTTTTGTTCAATGAGTAGACTATCATTTCAAATCAACATTTGAGCGCGGCGCCACGCATTTCATAGTCTAGCTTACACAAAAGACCAATAATATCTCTCCAAAATTAGGAGAGTTTAATCCTTTCTAGATCATACATATTTCTCACACGATTTCTAATATACCCGAAGTCCACTCTTATCATTATCCGGTCAAAGACAACTATTGATGTAATCAAAGTATATTAATTATCGTGTAGAAATATAATGATTTCAAGTCGAAGGGCCATTACATTATTATCACTGTGAGAATTACTTATGACACAACAGACATATAGAATCTCACATTGGGTCTATCAAGCACCATGTATGTTAGGTCACACACACTGTAAAAGGGGGTTGAATACAGTGTTTACTACAATCAACTCGATTATAAGAACTCAAGTAACAAAACACAGATTTTTTTCAACACAATAAACTCTGTTACAAAGAACTGTTCTCTCTCAGTGATGAACAAATTATCACGAGAGCTGCTACGGTTACAATGAATAATATTCTCGATTAAGATAACACATATAGTGTAAACCCTATGTCTGTGTTTATATACTACACAGTTACAAGATAATCTTCTAATTGATATCGAATATAATTCTGCTTCCTAATATATATCAACTAGTTATCTTTTCTTCCAAGTATTCTATTCTTCATAGAATTCTTCTCCATGCATATCTCTTCTTATGTTTGTTTTGATCTTCTTTCCTTTCAATCAGCCGCCTTCCTTATCTGAATGTCTTCTTAAGTCCTGATATTATCTCCTGATAAATATCTCCTGATAACTTAAGTTCCGACACTTAAGTTTTGATATCTTAAGTCCTGACTTCAGTATAAGTACTGATTTTCAGTTAAGTCCTGATTTGTCCTGTTAAGTAAGATCTGAAAACTAAACACAAATCATATTAGACATGCCATCACAAATATATCTAACAATCTCCCCCAACTTGTAAATTAGCATAATATACAATTTTAACAGATATTTGATGATGTCAAAAATATTAAGTATAAATGCATGAGAATTTGACTAGATAACTACAACTTACAGTCCTTGTAGCTTTACCATCCTTAAAGTTTGATATCAGCTTCAGTCTGTATATCCTTCAGAATTTAAGCAGTTGTAGATCTTTGACTTGGCTTCAATTTCTGATCTCTTTGATATCAGGAGTTGTTCTAAGATAGTTCTTCAATAGACATCTCTCAGCATATTCAAGTTCATTGACCATCCTCCTTTTAGCATTTTTCAGTTCAACTGTATCTTCACCAGTTTGAAAGATAGCAGCCCTGAGATCATTTATTTTAGCTTTTCTTATATCCTGATCCAGTCTGATGATATAGGCTTTATCAGACTCTAGATTGAATTCAAGTCCCTTAATACCAGAAAATGTAGTGATGATTTTAGCAGTATTAGGCTTCATTTCAACAATATCTCCACTATGAGATATGTACTTATGATAGTATGGGCTGTCAGACTTTACAGAGTAAAGCCTCTCCTGTCTTTGAATATTTGATTTTAACTAACCTGCAGCACCATCTGTTGATCTGTTTTTCACTTGAAGTAGAAATAGAACATGTTCCAGTTCTTCAAAATACTTCAATGGAATAGCATTCTCCCTGATCTAGAATACCCTCCCATCTGCCATAAAGTATAACATGATATCTTCTTTCAAAACAGAATGGTAAACCATTTGTACAGATTCAAGTTGATTCAATCTCTCAGGAGTTGCTCCTACACCTGGTTCACTTAAGGAGGTTGGATCATTGGTAGTGTTGTGTATTCTCTTCTCTTTAGAACTACCCAATCCTGATTTGTCTCTTGCTTCCTTTCCTTGAACAACTCTTGCTTCAAAACCACTTGATGTAGTCTTCAAAGGTTGAGTCTGTTGAGCTTTTGTGAATCCTGGTAGTAGCATCTTTGAAGGTTTAACATGAGCAATGTCAGAGGTTTCCTTTTCTTTATCTTCTGATATCAAGCCAACTTGAGCTATGTCAGAGGTTGCTTGCTTCACTGTAATATCAGAATTTACTGAGTCCTGATCTTGAACAACATGAGCTCTGTCAGAGGTTGTTTGAATATCCTTTTTCTTCAAAATCAGACTAGCATCTTCATCAGATTTTGTCTCCAGATCCATGATTGGCATATATACCTTTACAGGTTCATCAATTTTTGCTTTGCCCTTGGATCTATGATCTACCTCCACTTGTGATTTGGCTTTGGTTGTCTCAAAATTTATCTTTTCTTTTATCACAATGCCCTTAGGCTTAGGTGGCTTCTTTTCCATGACTTGAGCTTTAGACTTTGACTTAACATTTTCTGCTTTAAGTTTGGCTTCTTCTTCCTTCAGACTTTCAATATCCATGCCTGGATTGTCTTTTAGGAATAGTCTTTTTGAAATCTCTTCATCAAGTTCCAGAGTTTGTTCACTAGAACTTATTCTTTTACCAGTATCAGAACTTATTCTTCTCCCAGTATCAGAACTTGTTCTATGACTTGTAGTTCCAGCTTTGCTTGATGAAAAACCTTTGCCTTGACCATGACCTCTACCCCTTTTAGAGTTTCCCTGGTCATCATTTCCATCATCCTTACCCTTCAGTACTTGACTAGATTTGCATTTGGACTTAATCACTTTCTCCCCCTTTTTGGCATCAGCAGGTAGAAGAAGAGAGACAAAAAATTCCACTGAGGATTGGATCTCATTGAGTTGAGTTTGCTGAGAAGCTTGATTCTTTAGAATTTTAGAAATCTGATCTTGTTGCTTCTCCTGAGTCTTTTCAATATACCCAATTCGGTCAAAGGCTGGCTTAAAAAATCCGTTCTTTTCCAATTTGATATTCATATCTTGCTGGATCAGTGATTCTTGAATTTTGTTTACCTTGTCATGAGTTATTGAGTGTTGACCTTGAAGGTGCCTAGTACTCATTGCAGTAACTCTCAGCTGTGCCTTGAAATCATCATTTATCAGCATTTCATCAGCCTTAGTCAGGTGCTCAACAAGAATTTTTTCAGTAGGAACAAAACTAACTGTGTTCCATTCCTTTCCTCTAGGAGTTTCACTCCAAGGTACTGGTGCATCCTCTCTAACAAACTTCTTGATCAAATCAGCTTTATTAACTGTTTGTTGAGGTGCATGTCCTCAAGGACCAGATGCATCAGCATCTAGATTAGTAGCAGCTTCACCAGTAGATTCAGTATTGTCAGCATCAGAACTTACAGAGCCTGCAGTATCAGCATCCTCTGATAAAATAACAGTATGTGAGGCTATAGAGGCTTCCACATCATCCTCTAAATTCTGATCTGCAACTAATTTCTGATCAACATCCAAATTTTGATGCCCACTTTCAATCTGATCTTCATCATCTAGATTCATAACTGGTGTTATTGGAATGTCTGCATTGAAATCAACATCCAAAATTGGTGTTGTTGGTGGAGTGAGTTGAGTTGGTGGAGCTTCCAAGTACAGAACCTCAGGTACAACCAAGTTATGTATGTCTATTTCAGCACTTGTACCCGGGTCTTCAGCATGTACTGGATCAATTATAGGAGACACAAGAGGTGTAGGCACTTGCTCTGGAATATCCTCTTGCTCTTGAATATGAGACTTTTGAGCTTGAGTAAAGTTTGATTCAGCTGTGGAAAGTAATTCAATTACTATAGGTTCTATTGGAATCAGAGATTCCTGACCCCCTTCCTTAGCTGCTTCTTCCAGAACTTCTTCAGAGTGTGATGATTCACTTACAGCCCTCCTGGCTCTTTGCTTTTTAAGTCTCTTTGCTGAAGTTGAGACTTTGGGAGCTTCATCATCAGAATTTAGCTTTCTAAGCCTTTTGAGGGGCCTGGAACTCTCAGTTTCAGTATCTTTCTGAGAAGAGATCTTCTCAGCTTCTACAATAACAGGTTTTGATATTGGAACCTGTTCCTCATTATCTAACTCATCTCTCAGAACAATTCTCCTTCTCTTCTGTTGAGACTGAGGTACTATTTTAGTCCTCTTGGGTTTTGAAGATGAAGGCTTCACTGGATGTGCTGAAGGTTGAGGTTGAGATGACTGTGTTGGTTTGTAATATGTCTTGATGGAGGGTTGAGTTGGTTGAGGTTGAGAAGTTTGAGGTGTTTGTGTAGTTGTGATAGGTGCGGATGAAGATTGGGTTGGTTTTGATGAGTTGGTGGGTTGGACATCAGGATAGACAAATGTATATTCTTGTGGATCATTATTTACCAAGATCTGTTTTACTGACTGAGGAATCTGTAAGGGTCTCAACACTTTTTTCTTATTGTCAGCATTTAACAAATCATTAAAAGCCCTTTTTGCAAGCTTAAAGGGTGGAATTAAATCACTGTCTAGTTGGGGTTCATCAGCACAACAAAAAGTATATATAAGCTGCAGAATCTAGCAAAGTATACTACATTCCTATCCTCTGTCATCCTATCCCCTATGAAACCTAGCACAACACTTGCAAAATCAAAATGAGTTTGATGGATAAGGGCATACCCGATTTGCTGACTCATGATGGGAATAACATCAAAGTTGGAGCATTTATTGGCGAATGCCTTTGTGATACAATCAAAGAAAAAGCTCCATTCCTTTCTGATATTTGATCTTTTCTGTTGACCCAGCTTTCCCAAACTTTTCTCATAGCCCAGACTGGCCATAAGCTGCTGTAAAACAAGATCCTCCACTGTTGAGAATGTACAACCTTCAGGTAAGTGGAGAGCTTTACGAACTGCTCCAGGAGTAACAACATGCTCGACATCTCCTGATGTGAAAATAATGCTTGGAGTACTAGTAGCACCACCATTATCAAAAAGCCCAGCTCGCCAAAATGTCAGCACTTGTTTGCTTGAAATAGTTTGAGGTTGGGTCAAAGCATACCCAATCTCACTATTGGCTAATAAATCTTGCACAAAGTGCAGATCTGATGGAGCTTCAGCCTTGTTCAGGATTGCAACATAGTTATTTGGTACAAACTTGGCTCCATCAACAATTAAATCCTTGGGCGCCATAAAAAATAAGTGAGAAGTTGAAGTGCCTGAAAGGTGTTTGAGAAAATGTCAGTATAGAAAACCGTCAGAAAATGTGAGAGAATAAGAAAAAGAGAGAGAGTGAATAGAATAGATATGTGAATAAAAGATTTGAAAATCTTTTATCTCTTTTACTTAGAAAACCCACGTGACAGCAGTTATTGAGAAGTGGAACAGACCTTACACCTGTCAGCCATGCAGCAGTTAAGACAAAAGTTAATGGGCACGGTAAATAAGTAATTATTACTATGCACGTTCAGTTTTTCAAAAAGAAACTGTTCCCACTAAACAAATGATTATTACTACTTTATCTCACATAGTCCAATATTCTGAAAAATATAACCGTTCAAGTAATGACAAAAAATAAATCAAGTAAATAAATTCTGCCACGTCAGCATCAGAACTTGATTATTATCAGAATTTAAAAGTCATCAGAATATGGCTCCTTTACTCGGAAAGTGAATGTTTATTTCTGTAATTCTTCACATAAATACTAATATGGTTTCATCAGAACTTAATCATCAGAACTTCCATCAAAACTTGTCCTCAGAATTTATGCAACTAACACTTAAACTATTGAAACAACATTTATCACCACAGTAATTTTCATCATTCATATGGAGTGTAAGTGTGTGCAATAAGCAAAATATCAGACAAAGAGTAAAGTCTGATTCACTTCAGTACATCTTAGAAATAATGCATAATTAAGAACTTTGCTCAAAATCTGTTATTATTCTGAAGTCTACTATAGAATGAGTTCATGCATGAGTCCACCTCAACTATTTTGTGCTCATTTTATGCATCTTCTGAAATTCCTTTTTACAGTGGCTTCTCAGTGTAAGTGAGTCATGACTGCTTATCAGAATTTATGCTGTTATCAGAGTATTTCTCCAGTAATCAGAGAATGTGAAAAGTCACCAAGAAAATTTTATTTTGCTTTTCTAATGCATATTACTTAATACCAGCAATGCACTGGGGTCTTCCCTTCCACATTTTTACTCTAGATCTCAAAGGAGTACCTGATTTTTATTTCTTTTCTTTCTTTTTCTTTTGATAAGTGAGGCTTATCAGCACTTAGTATATCCATCAGATTTACTAACATCAGGACTTAACAGATAAGAAGCACTATTCTAGTTTTTGACTTAGTAATAAGATACACAAAGTAAACTTTAACCAAGCTCAATATCAGAATTTGCTTGTGTTAAAAGATTTCCACATAAACAATTACTTCAAACATGGGATTAATAGTATATTAAAGACTACTAGGTCATCATTTAGCACAGTTATCCTCATTGGATTGAATAGTCTCAGAAATATTCATATCACTATCAGAGTTTAGAAATTCACATCAGATAACAATCAACACTTAGAAAATTTCAAATTAAGCACAAACTAAATAAAGATAGTAATATCTGTAAATACTGATCATGAGGTGTAATGTATCAGAACATAAACTAGGTAGATTTAGAGAAAGAACCTGAAACCATTCCAAGTTCATTTACCAATCTTGTAAAATTAGTTTCACACAGTGGTTTTGTTAAGATATCTGCTAGTTGTTGATCTGTTGGAACAAAATGCAATTCCACTGTACCTTCCATCACATGCTCCCTTATGAAGTGGTACCTAATGCTGATGTGCTTTGTCATTGAGTGTTGAAACGGATTACCTGTCATAGCAACAACACTTTGATTATCACAGTAAATAGGGATTTTAGAATATGTTAACCCATAATCCAGTAACTGATTCTTCATCCAAAGAATCTGTGCACAACAGCTTCCTGCAGCAATGTACTCTGCTTCTGCAGTTGATGTGGAAATTGACTTCTGTTTCTTGCTAAACCAAGAAACCAATCTGCCTCCAAGAAATTGGCAGCTTCCACTTGTGCTTTTCCTGTCAATTTTGCATCCTGCAATGCATCTGAGTAACCTATTAGCTTAAAGTCTGATTCTCTAGGATACCACAATCCCAGATCAGCTGTACCCTTAAGGTACTTGAAAATTCTTTTCACAGCTGTTAAGTGAGGTTCTCTTGGATCTGCTTGAAATCTTGCACAAAGACAGGTAGCATACATGATATCAGGTCTACTTGCAGTTAGATAGAGTTGTGAGCCAATCATACCTCTGTAATCAGTAATATCTACTGATGTACCAGTATCCTTATCCAATTTTGTTGTAGTGGCCATAGGAGTGGATGCACTTGAACAGTCTTGCATTCCAAATTTCTTCAACAAATTTCTGGTGTACTTAGATTGACAAGTAAAAGTTCCTTCTTCATTCTGCTTGACTTGAAGGCCCAGAAAATAGCTAAGTTCTCCCATCATACTCATTTGATATCTTGACTGCATTAGCTTGGCAAACCTTTCTACAAAGTCTGTCATTTGTAGAACCAAAAATGATATCATCAACATATATCTGCACAAAAAGTAAGTCCTTTCCATGGTTGAGATAGAATAATGTTTTATAAATATTTCCTCTGTTGAATCCACTTTCCAGAAGAAACTGAGCTAATGTCTCATACCATGCTCTTGGAGCTTGCTTAAGGCCATAAAGTGCTTTATCAAGTCTGTAGACATGATGAGAAAAATTTGAATCTACAAAACTTGGAGGTTGTTCAACATATACTTCTGCTTCCAATTCTCCATTAAGAAAAACACTTTTAACATCCATTTGAAAGAATGTAAACTTTTTGTGAGCAGCATAAGCCAAAGATATCCTTATGGCTTCCAATCTAGCAACTGGTGCAAATGTTTCATCATAATCAATTCCCTACTGTTGAGAATATCCTTTTGCAACCAGCCTTGCTTTATTCCTTATAATTATTCCATCACTATCAGTTTTGTTTCTAAACACCCACTTTGTACCAACAACAGATCTGTTCTTTGGTCTTGGCACTAGGGTCCAGACTTTATTTCTTTTAAATTCATTTAACTCTTCCTGCATTGCTTGCACCCAATCAGCATCTTGAAGAGCTTCTTTCACTTTCTTTGGTTCAGCCTGAGAAAGAAAAGAATGATAGAGACATTCATTTGATGTTGTTGTTCTAGTTCTAATACCTGCTTCAGGATCTCCAATAATCAAGTCAGGTGTATGTGCTTTAGTCCACTTCCTTGCAGATGGAAGATTATCTCTAGAACTGGATGCTCCCCCATGATCCATGCTGTCTCCATCAACATTTTCTGATGCTCCCCCTGAAATTATGCTCTCTGAGTTGGATCCTTCAGAATTTGAGTTTATGGAATTATCAGAATTTAGCCCATCAGTACTTGATGGATCAGAATTTGAGTTTCCAGAATTATAAGAACTTGGCCCATCAGAACTTGATGAATCAGAACTTGAAGACCCTGTTCTTGGTTCTGATGCTTCTTGAGATGTGGTTGGATCTTCAATATGCTCCCCTGCACAGGTGCATTTTCCTTTGACATAGTCACCACAGTTTCAATAACATCAGAGTTTAACCCATCAGAGTTTGCAGTATCAGGATTTAGACTGTCAGGATTTAGACAGTCAGGATTTACAGAATCAGAATTTTAAACTTCATTCTCAAATCTCAGCTGATCATGATCATTAAAATCTTCAAGTCCTGTAATCTTCTTATCATCAAAATAGACATTGATAGATTCCATGATAACCCTTGTTCTTAAATTGTAGACTCTGAAGGCTTTTGTGGAAACTGGATATCCAACAAAAATTCCTTCATCAGCTTTTAGATCAAATTTGGATAGCTGTTTAGGATGAGTCTTAAGAACAAAACACTTGCATCCAAACATTAAAGTACTTCAGATTTGGCTTCTTTTTCTTCACCATCTCATATGGTGTCTTTCCATGCTTGTTGATAAGTGTTGCATTCTGAGTAAAACAAGCAGCCTGCACAGCTTCAGCCAAAAAGTAGGTTGGTAACTTTGCTTCATCAAGCATAGTCCGTGCAGCTTCAATAAGAGTTCTATTCTTTCTTTCAACAACTCCATTTTCCTGTGAAGTTCCGGGAGCAGAGAATTCCTGCTTGATTCCTTGGTCTTTGCAGAACTCTTCCATAATCAAATTCTTGAACTCAGTACCATTATCACTTCTTATGATTTTCACAGAGTCATTAACCAATTTATCCAGTTGTTTAACATGATCAATCAAGATAGATGCAGTTTCATTTTTTCTGTGCAAGAAATACACCCATATGTATATGGTGAACTCATCCACTATGACCATAACATATTTCTTCTTTGCAATAGACATGACATTCACTGGACCAAATAGATCAACATGTAGTAGGTGATAAGGCTCAAGAATTGAACATTCAGTCTTGCTCTTGAATGAAGATTTTCTTTGTTTTTCCTTTTGACATGAATCGCAAAGACCATCAGGAGCAAATACTGATTTTGGCAGTCCTCTCACAAGATCTTTCTTGACTAGTTCATTTATATTGCTGAAATTTAAATGAGAGAGTTTCTTGTGCCAATCCCAGCCTTCTTCAATTGATGCTCTACTTAACACACAGATTGCAGAACCATCAGAACTTGTTGAAATCTTGGCTTCATAAATGTTACCATGCCTGTATCCCTTTAGAACAACTTTTCCTGTAGATTTGTTTACAACTTCACAGTGTTCTTCAAAGAAATCCACATGATAACCTCTGTCACAGATTTGACTAACACTCAGCAGATTATGTTTAAGTCCTGAGATTAGAGCTACTTTTTCAATGATGACATTCCCAAGATTGATATTGCCATATCCCAGAGTTTTTCCCATGTTGCCATCTCCATAAGAAACACCTGGGCCAGCTTTCTCCACAAAGTCTGATAGCATGGCTTTATTTCCAGTCATATGTCCTGAACATCCACTGTCCAGAACTAGTATGTTTTTCCTGTTGCCTTGCAATCACAAAGACCACTAATGATTAATTTTAAGGACCCAGACTTGCTTAGATCCTTTGGCCTTATTAAGTTTGTTAACATTTGCAGCGGTTTTAACATCAGAGTTTATGTTAACATTTTTCTTATCAGCATTTACAGTATCAGACTTTGCATCAGAACTTACACTAGAAGGAACAATGCTAAATTTCTTTAAAGAATGTTTTATTTGATAATAATCATATTACAAACTATGATATTCCTTACAAGTATAAATGGAATGCCATAAACTACCACAATAAAAACAAGGATTTTGTGGCCTATATCTAACAGACTGACTCTTAACTCCTGATTTTGAAGGTAAGGAGTTTATGTTCTTATTCTTCCTGCAAAACGAAGCCAGATGGTTAGACTTCCCACAGTTATAACATTTCTTTCTAGGAGCATTAGGAACAGGCTTATAATTATTTCTTTTAGTCACACCTTCTTTTCCATTCCTATTTTTCCTAGGTGGCTTTACCTTGTTTACATTCTTAATATCTTTCAGCTTATGCTTAAGCTGCTTCTTTGTCATTAAGCCTATGTTAACTTCAGTTGGCTTATCCTGTTTTGGTTAGTCAGAAGTTAATTTCTCTTTAACTTCTGATTTATCAGTATCAGACTTTACAGCTACAAACTTAACAAGATTTACCTTTGGCTTTTGTTTAACAACTATAGGCTCAATTTCTACAGTTCCTTTATTATTCTTATCATCTCCATAACCTAAACCCTCTTTCCAGTTTCTACTACTTAACAAATTCTGAGTTGTTCTGCCAGAGTTAGTCCAAGTCCTGATAATCTCTCTTTCCTTTTCTAACTCAGTTTTTAGAGATTCATTCATTTTAAGCACTTCATCTCTAACATAGAAAACATCATCTCTATCTTTCTGAGTTTGATGGAACATAACTAACTCTTTTTCTAAATAATCATTCCTCATTTTATAAGCAAGATTTTCAGAAGTTAATCTTTCACATGTTAAAGTTTGATCTCTATAACTAATGAACATGGTTTTAAGATATCTTCTCAACTCAGTAATATCATCAGTATGAAAGGCATAGGTAGTTTGAGGTACCTTTAACTCAGCAGCTTCATAACTGCTATCGGCATTTGCCATCAAAGCATAATTCACCTCACTTTCAGAATCTTAAGTGTCTGTCCAGCTTTTCTTCTTTGTGACAAGAGACTTGCCTTTGTCACTCTTCACTTTCTTGCAATCAGGAGATATGTGGCCTTTCTCACCACAGTTGCAGCATTTGATATTTGAGTAATCTCCTCTGTCAGACTTTCCTCCTTTGCCTTCAGATTTTCTGAAACCTTTCTTATCAGAACTTGCACCTTTCCTGGAAAATTTCTTTCCTTTTCTGAATTTCCTGTATGCAATCTTTGTGATTCCTTTCACCATAAGAGCACACAGCTTCATCATCTCTTCATCAGGATCCATCTCAGGTAAGCTTTCAGTTTATGAGTTATCATCACTATCAGAACTTGATGACTCAGTATCATACTTCGTGATGAGAGATTTTCCTTTGCCTTTCTTTGAGACAACCACTTTAGGGGATTCCTCCTCAGCCTTAAGAGCAACTGTCCTTGACTTTCTCCCATGCCTCTTGCTTCTTTGATCCATCTCAAGTTCATGAGTTTTGAGCATACCATAAATTTCATCAAGAGTAGTTTCATCAAGAGCATAGTTGTCTCTTATAGTAGTTGCCTTCCAGTCCTAACTTTCAGGAAGAGCTAAAAGGAATTTAAGATTGGTATCTTCAAGATCATATTCCTTATCCACCATTGACAGATCATTCAAGAGTTTGACAAATCTGTCATATAAACCAGTTAATGACTCATCAGGTTTTGAGTCAAAGTGCTCATACTCTTGAGTGAGTATAGTCCTCCTGTTCTTCTTAATTGAATCAGTTTCCTGGCATCTTGTCTCTAAGGCTTCCCATATCTCCTTTGCAGTCTTGCAGTTAATTACCTTGTTTGACATGACATTATCAATGGCACTGTGCAACAAATGTCTTACCTTTGCATCCTTTGCAATAGATGAGATATCTTCAGCTGTATATTCACTTTTCTCCTTTGGTATAGTCTGTGCTGGTTGATCTACAACTACAACAGAGAGCTTGGTTGGCTTATGTGGTCCTTCATTAATTCTATCAAGGTATTCTGGATCTGTAGCTTCCAGAAACATAGACATCCTCACCTTCCATATGGGATACTCAGAAGGTTTCAGTATGGGAACCCTAATAGTCTCATATCGATTATGGATTTGAGTCTTTGGAGTTTCTTCAGTTTTGGTGGGCTTGGTTGGAGTTTGTGCTTCTTCGGACATGATTGTTTTTGGATCTTTACTGTATGTATGTTAACAGATTGCTCTGATACCACTTGTTAGGTCACACACACTGTAGAAGGGGGTTGAATACAATGTTTACTACAATCAAATCAAATATAAGAACTCAAGTAACAAAACACAGATTTTATTCAACACAATAAAATTGTTACAAAGAACTGTTCTCTCTCAGTGATGAACAAATTATCACGAGAGCTGCTAGGGTTACAATGAATAATATTCTCGATTAAGATAACACATATAGTGTAAACCCTTTGTCTGTGTTTATATACTACACAGTTAAAAGATAATCTTCTAATTGATATCGAATATAATTATGCTTCCTAATATATATCAACTAGTTATCTTTTCTTCCAAGTATTCTATTCTTCATAGAATTCTTCTCCATGCATATCTCTTCTTATGTTTGTTTTGATCTTCTTTCCTTTCAATCAGTCGACTTCCTTATCTGAACGTCTTCTTAAGTCCTGATATTATCTCCTGATAACTTAAGTTCTAACACTTAAGTTCTGATATCTTAAGTCCTGACTTCAGTATAAGTACTGATTTCCAGTTAAGTCCTGATTTGTCCTGTTAAGTAAGATTTGAAAACTAAACACAAATCATATTAGACATGACATCACAAATATATCTAACAATGTATATTTACATCTGCTTGTGTTTTCGACTTTAGTATCTTTATACCTATGATCAATGAGATGTGATCATCAGTCAACAAACACACTAGTCTTAATGCATTATTATTGTCCCTTAATAATAATACTCGACTAGGGATATTTGGGAATATCGATAATATTCACATAGTCTCATTTCTAACTCACGTACTCAGAGATATAGAATTCATATCATATTCCAAGCATTTATTAATCTAATATTTATATCGCAGTAAATTAAGACTGAATAAATTATTAAAAGAATAATCGATAGAAAATAAACATTAATAATCCAAATGTCATAAATAAAACAGAATAGTGTTGTGTCCAAGGCACAAACACTAACAATCTCCCACTTGCACTAGAGCCAATCACCCATGTATCTAATACCCATGGGACTAGTATGACCGTCGTGCTTCTGCTGCGACAAAGCCTTAGTCAGTGGGTCTGAAACATTATCATCTATATGCACTTTACATTTATGTATATCTCCTCTCTCATTAATATCTCGAAGAAGGTGATATCTTCTAAGTATATGCTTTGCTCTGGAATGGGCCCTTGGTTCTTTAGCTTGCGCAATGGCTCAATTGTTATCGCAATAGAGATCAACTGCATCTGCGATCGATGGAACCACACCAAGTCCCATTATGAATTTCCACATCCAAACAGCCTCTTTGCCTGCTTCACTAGAAGCAATATACTCAGCTTCCATTGTAGAATCAGCTACTGTCTCTTACTTTGAACTCTTCCAGCTTACAATACCTCCATTAAGGAAAAACACAAAACCTAACCGAGACACTAAATTATCTATGTCTGTCTGTAAGCTAGCATCAGTGTAACCCTTTATAACCAGCTTCTCATCTCCTCCATACCCCAAAAATGAATCTTTAGTCCTTTTTAAGTACTTAAGAATATTCTTGACAACTGTCCAGTGACCCGCACCTGGATTAGACTGGTATCTGCTCGTCATGCTCAAGGCATACAAAACATCAAGACGAGTACATATCATCGTATATATTATAGATCCAGTTACCAAAGAATATGGAACTTTTCTCATACGACCCTTATCATCTAATGATTTAGGGCAGTTATCTTTTGAGATCACTATCCCATGAGTCATTGGGACATATCCACTTTTTTCCTCTTGTATTCCAAAATGATCCAATACTTTTTCAATGTATGTACTCTGACTTAGGCCGATTAATCTCCTTGATCTATCTCTATAGATTTTGATCATATATTGGTAGAATTGCCTAAGTCCTTCATCGAGAAACTATTTACCAACCAAGTCTTAACATCCTGTAGAGAAGGTATGTCATTGTCTATTAGTAATATGTCATCTACATATAGTACTAGAAATACCACATGGCTCCCACTAACCTTCTTGTAAACACATGGTTCATCTTCGTTTTGAATAAAGCCAAACTCTTTGACTGTTTCATCAAAATGACAATTCCATCTCCTTGAGGCTTGCTTTAATCTATAAGTAGATCGAAGTAACTTACAAACCATCTTAGCAAACTTTAGATCGACAAAACCCTCAGGTTGTATCATGTAAACATCCTCTTCAAGGTTCCCATTTAATAAAGCGGTTTTGACATCCATTTTCCAGATCCCATAGTCGTAGTAAGCAGCTATTGCTAGCAAAATCCTGATGGACTTGACCATAGCACCTGGTGAAAAAGTCTCATCGTAGTCTATACCATGTATTTGTTTGAAACCTTTTGCCACTAGTCACGCCTTATAGGTCTATACTTTACCATCCATGTCAGTTTTTTTCTTGAAAACCCACTTGCTCCCTATAGGTTTTACCCCTTCAGGTGGATCAACTAAAGTCCACACTTTATTTTGATATATGGATACCATCTCGGATTTCATGGCCTCTAGCCATCTCTCGGAGTCTGGACTGTTCATAGCTTCTTGTTAGGTAAGAGGCTCATCATTATCTATGAGCATCACATCTTCATCTTGAGTCAAGAGAAATTTATAATATCTCTCAGGCTCATGACGAGTCCTATTAGATCTACGAACAATCTGTGTTTCTGGATCAGGAACATCTTGATGTACATCCTGCCCACTTTCTAACTCTGGTTCAATGTTATTTTATACATCTCGATATTCATCGAGATCTATAATCTTCCCACTATTTTTATTGGAAAGTAACTCTCTTTTGAGATATTAGGAGCAATTAATGATATCAAACAGAAACTATTAGAAGCATCGACGAATGATGACTGCAACGATGGATGATGATGAGATCGATGGATGTTGATAATCGACGGATAATGATATCAACAAATGATGATGTCAACGGATGATAAAATCATTATTTGTCACATCAGTTGATCTTTGAGAAGGAAAAGGAAACAAGAACTCAAGGCGGTGAAGGACTTTATCTCAGTAGCAATTATATAGGTTTCCTTGTTGTTAATAGAATAGGACTCCTTATACATTGGTAGTTGTGCTCTATATAAAGAACATATTAGGTTCATGCTATAAGCATTGTGACATTGTTATATCTTTCGCATAACCTAGCATCTCTCATGGATATTTGTTCATCCTCTCGAGAGAGTACGTTTGTAATACGTTTTTATCAGTTAATATAAAAACTGTTGATTCTTTTGAAGCTTTGTCGAATTGATTGTATTAACTGTATTCACCCCCCTCTACAGTTGATTAAGGGCCTAAAAATTGGTATCATAGCTTGCTGTTAACATACAAATAGTTTAAGATCTGAAAAATAATCAACCATGTATGACAAAGAAGAAGAAACACAGAATCCGAATCCGAAGCCACCATTCCCAGCCACATCATAGATAAGCAGTAACATGAGTAAGTATGAAGCAATCAAGGTGCCTATCCTGAAGATACATGAAGATCCAATCTGGAAAGTCAGGATGACCATATGCTTGGAAGCCACGGATCCTGAATATTTGAACATGATCTATGATGGTTCTCACAGACCAATGAAGGTAGCTGTTTCGCTTGCAGGAGAACCAGAGAAGATGATAGACAAAGACATGAATGACTACTCTCATAAAAATATCTCATCTATCATGAAGGATGCTAAGGTTAGACACATCCTGCACAGCAGTCTTGATAGTGTTATGTCCAATAGAGCCATTGGGTGTAAAATAACAAAAGAGATATGGGATGCTTTAGAAGTAAAATGTCAAGGTACAACTGCTATCAAGAAGAACATGAGGACAATAATTACTCAAGAACATGAGCACTTTGACTCAAGGGACAATGAGTCCTTAACTGAGATCTATGACAGATTTCAGAAATTGCTGAATGACTTATCCCTTATCGACAAATAATATGAGTTGGAGGACTCAAACCTGAAGTTCCTACTTGCTCTCCCTGAAAAGTGGGACTATAAAGTCACATCAATAATGGATAACTATCAACTTGACATCACACTTTTAGATGAGATCTATGGAATTTTGAAAACTTATGAACTAGAGATGGAGCAAAGAAGCAAGAGGAAATGATCAAAAGCTAGACCAGTTGCACTCAAGGTTGAAGAGAAGTCTAAGGAGAAAGATAGGAGAAAAAGCTACTCCAAAGGAAAAGCCATGATTGCAAAGTCAGATACTGAATCATCAAATTCTGATGATGACTTAAATACTGATACTAAATCAGATACTGACAGTGATCATAACAACAATGAAGATATGGATCAAATGCCTGCCTTATTGGTTAAAAGCTTCAAGAAGATGGTCTACAAGAACTTCAGGAAAGGGAGAAGATTTTCCAGAAAAGGATCCAGTTCCTCAAACTCTGATAAGAGGATTAACAGGAGAAATACTGATGGGAAGGAATCAAGATCTGGAAAACTTGACAAGTCAAAAGAGAGATATTACAACTGTGATGGAATTGGACACTTTGTAGCTGACAACAGAAAACCCAGAGATGAGAAGAAACAAGCCTTTATCTCAAGGAAGAGAAACTGAGATGATTCATCAGATTCAGATGGTGGAGTCAATTATGCTCTCATGGAAAAAGCTGATGCTGAGGCTGACAATGCTAAATTAAAGGTACCTCAGACCACTCTTGCTTTTGATACTGATGATATATATGAATTAAGATTATTTCTTAAGTCTCTGCATGTTAGTTTTAGGGATTAAACCTTAGAGAATAATAGAATCAAGAGTGAAAACTCTGTGTTAAAGAAAAGGAATGATTACCTAGAAACTGAGTTGCTTTCCATGCTAGAAATTCAAAAAGAAAGAGATAATGCTGTTTATGTTAAAGAAAAACTGCTAGAAAAACATGCTTATCTAGAAAATGAGCTAGCAAAAGAAAGAGAAGTCATTAAACTTTGGACTAACTCAGGAAAATCAACTCAGGAAATTCTAGAGAATGGTTGTCGGGGATTAAGATTAGGATATTCATCTAGATCTAATTCTGATAAGAAAAGTGGAAAAGAAACTGAGATAACAGAACCAATAAAAACTGATAGCAAGGTCAAACTGAACAAGGTTCAAATAAAGACCATTAAGTTTAATCCTAATGCTAATACTGTTAAGTCAATTATAAGGAAGGTACTACCTTAGCACCTAGATCAAACTTAATTACTGAAAAGAGTGAACAAGTTCACATAAATTCAGTAAATATTGGTTCAATGACTCTGAAACAGCTTAAGCAAAAGCTAAATGATCTACACATGAAAGACAAGAGGAAAAGGTCTAGGAAAAATATGAATGGCAATGTAGGTGTTAATAAGAATGGAAATTATATAACCCCACCTAATGCACCTAGAAAGACCTGTTCAAACTGTGGTAGCACTAATCATCTTGCTAACTCTTGCAAGAAGAATAATAAGATAAATACCGTTTCTTCCAAATCAGAGTTTAGGAATAAAACAATTAGATATAAACCACAGAGTCCTTATTTTCATTGTGGAAGTGTTTGGCATTCTATTTATACATGTAAAGAGTATCAGAGTTTGTATTATGATTATTATAAACTGAAACCCTCTTTAATTAAAGCAAAATCTGTTTCTGCATGTATAAATACTAATAGTAAGGATGTTAACATAAACTCTGATAAACAGTCTTATGCTGCATATGTTAACAAACTTAAAAAGGACAAAGGATCCAAGCAAGTCTGGGTCCTTAAAAACACTAACCGATTCAAATTACTGATTGCAGGGTGACAAGAGGAATGCTCTAGTCTTGGACAGTGGATGCTCAGGACATATGACTGGTTACAAATCCCTGCTATCAGAATTTGAGGAGAAGGCTGGCCCAAGCATTTCTTATGGAGATGGAAACTTAGGAAAAATCTTGGGATATGGTAAAATCAAAGTTGGAAATGTCATCATTGAAAATGTAGCTCTAGTTGCAGGACTCAAGCATAATCTTATTAGTGTGAGTCAAATCTGTGACAAAGGTTATCATGTCAACTTTTATAAGGAGCACTGTGAAATTGTTAGTAAGTCTGATAGCAAGATCATATTGACTGGTGTGAGACATGGTTGTTTATATGAAGCCAGGGTCTCCACAAGTAATGATAATTCAAAAGTTTATCTACTGAATAGAGCATTTGTGGAAGACAGCTGGAACTGGTATAAAAGACTTTCTCACCTCAATTTCAACAATATCAATGAACTTGTGAGGAAAGATCTTGTTAGAGGTTTGCCCAATGCAGTTTTTACTCCTGATGGCTTATATGACTCATGCCAGAAAGCCAAGCAAAGGAAAACTTCTTTCAAGAGTAAAACTGAATCCTCAATTCTTGAACCATATCATCTACTTCACATTGATCTCTTTGATTCAGTGAATTTTATGTCAATTGCCAAGAAGAGGTATGCAATCGTAATTGTTGATGAATATACAAGATACATATGGGTGTATTTTCTGCACACCAAGGATGAATCTCCATCCATTCTTCTTGATCATGAGGGAGCTGGAAAAAGGATCAACATACAAAGTGAAGATCATCAGAAGTGATAATGGAACTGAATTCAAGAATAGCTCTATAAAAGAGTTCTGCAAACTCAAGGGGATAAAACAAGAGTTTTCTGCTTCTGGAACTCCACAACAAAATGGAGTTGTTAAAAGAAAGAATAGAACTCTGATGGAAGCTGCAAGAACCATGCTAGAAGAAGCAAGATTGCCTACCTACTTCTGTGCTGAGGCTGTGCAAACTGCTTGCTTTACACAAAATGCAAAACTGATCAACAAGCATGGAAAAACACCATTTGATATGGTGAAGGGAAAGAAGACAAATTAGAAGTTCTTTCTATTTTTGTTGTAAGTGTTTTTTCTCAAAACTCATCCGGAGCAGCTGACCAAATTTGATCTGAAAGTTGATGAAGGAATATTTGTGGGTTATCCGTTGACCACAATAGCCTTCAGAGTTTACAATCTGAGAACAAGAACAATCATGAATCTATACATGTATCTTTTGATGATAAGAAGATCACAGGTCTAGAAGATGCAGATGACCATGCAAATTAATATTTGAAAATGAAGTACCTTATGCTGAACTTTTAAATCCTGACTCTGATACAGTAAGTCCTGATATCACTCAAAGCTCTGAGATTCCATAGGACAGTGGAAATTCTTCTGACACTGAAGCATATGTTGTGGGGGAGCAACATAACTCAAATCCAGAGACTACAACAAGTGATTTATCTCAAGAGACATCAGTCGAAAGATCATCAGACTCATCTTCCTTAAATTGATGAGTCAAATATTGATAACAATGGGAACACTGATTCAGGGGGAGCATCAAGAAACAATAGTGGTACTAATTAAAGAAATAACGGAGAGTTCATGGATCAAGGGGGAGATTCGTCTTCAAGGAGTCAACTTCCATCTGTAAGAAAATGGTCTAAGTCACAGACACCCGACTTAATCATTGGAAACCCTGACAGTGGTGTAAAAACAAGAAAAGCCACTCAGAATGAATGTCTCTACCATTCTTTTCTATCTCAAACTGAACCTAAGAAGGTTGAAGAAGCTCTGCAAGATGCTGACTGGGTCACAGCAATGCAAGAAGAGCTCAATGAATTTGAAAGGAACAAAGTCTGGACTCTTGTGCCAATACCAAAGAACATATCTATAGTTGGCACAAAGTGGGTGTTCATAAACAAAACTGATAGTGAGGGCATTGTTATAAGGAATAAAACAAGACTGGTTGCAAAGGGTTACTCATAATAAGAAAGTATTGATTATGATAAAACATTTTCTCTAGTTGCAAGGCTTGAGGCAATAAGAATCTTTTTTGCCTATATTGCTCACAAGAAGTTTAGGATGTTCCAAATGGATGTGAAGAGTGCATTCTTAAATGGAGAACTCGAAGAGAAAGTTTATGTTGAATAGCCTCCGGGATTCATTAATCCAAAGTATCCAGATCATGTCTACTTACTGGATAAAGCACTCTATGGACTGAAGCAAGCTCCAAGGGCCTGGTATGAAACACTTGCTCTATTTCTGCTAGATAGTGGTTTCACAAGAGGTACAATTGATAAAACTCTCTTTTATAAATACCATGGTAAGGACTTGTTACTAGTAGAGTTACTTTCTGGGGTTATAATTTAAATAGACCGATAAAGGAATCTTCAGAAATTAATCCAAATACACCAGGATTCTACTCAAAAGATTTGGAATGCAAGACTGCTCAACTGCATCAAGTCCTATGGCCAGTGAAACCAAGTTAGATTTAAATACTGGTTCTTTAGTAGATGTAACTAACTATAGAGGTATGATTGGCTCAATCCTATATCTGACTACTAGTAGACCTGATATCATGTATGCTACCTGTCTCTGTGTAAGGTTCCAAGCTGACCCTAGAGAACCTCATCTATAAGCTGTGAAAAGAATTTTTAAGTATCTCAAAGGCACCATGAATCTGGGATTATGGTATCCTAGAGATTCAAATTTTAAGCTAACTGGATATTCAGATGCTGATTTTGCAGGATGCAAAATAGACAGGAAAAGCACTTCTGTAAGTTGCCAATTCCTTGGTGGCAGATTGGTTTCTTGGTATAACAAGAAACAAAAGTCAATTTCTACATCAACTTCAGAAGTAAAATACATTGCGGCAGGAAGCTGTCGTGCTCAGATTTTATGGATGAAGAATTAATTACTGGATTATGGGTTAGACTATTCTTCTATTCCTATATATTGTGATAATCAAAGTGCTATTACAATGACAGGAAATCTAGTGCAGTATTCAATGACTAAGCACAATAGTATTAGATACCATTTCATAAGGGAACATGTGGAAGCTGGTACAGTGGAATTGGTCTTTGTTCCAGTAGATCAGCAAGTAGCAGATGTATTCACCAAGCCTCTCTGTGAAGTTACTTTCACAAGACTGGTGAATAAATTGGGAATAATTTCAGGATAATTCTCAAACTCTGATAATTAAGTCTGCTAATATTATTGAAGCATGGTATCTTATTATTTGTCAGCACTTGTTAGATGCTGATTCTTATGCTAAATGTTGATGCCATGATAACATGAAAATTGTGCTAAATTATTTTATGTGAAAACTGCATGTTGAACTACTGATTTTTCTTACATATTCTGTTATTAGTTAAACTTGCTTTGACTAATAGTTCATGTCAGTAGTTGATAAGTCCCGAGTTATGATTACATACTAATAATGGTCAAACGTTAATTGACTAATTTTATGAAGATATTGCTTTAGTCAATATTGTAATTACAAGGTTGAAGTTCGCCTCAGATGGAATTTTTTCATGTTACAGAAGTTTTTGCAATGAGTAAGGTTTTGGAACATGTTCGTTTCATAACTTTATTCTTGGGAACACACATTTACATGATTAATTTTAAATTCAATCATATATTGCCATGTGTCTTATTAACTGAATGTGACTAAGTTAGTGGAGAAAAGTGTTGTATAAAATCAATTTTGATTTTAGATAATACTTTAGTTATCCTCGGTATCTTCTCTCTACTACTTTATCCTTCTCAAAATCGTAAACTCTGAAACCCTAAATACTGTTCATAAATCTTTCTTGAAAAATTTACCATAATTTCACCTGTTGCTTCAAAACCATTTGATTATGGTGGTGCAAAGTTTGTGACTAACAACTATTCAGCTATCTTGACTAACAATAGCGTGAAAGTTGATATTCACATTTTTTAGAACTTTCTTAGATTCAGTGAGATTAGGTTATCTCTCACAGCTCCACCTACAATCTCTGGTGACCAAGTGCTTGCTATCTAGAGGACTGGAATATTTGATGATAGAGGAGCCAATGGATCTCCAAGCCTTGTATTTGTATTCGATAATACAACAAGGGTTGTAACTCCTCAAACTGTAAGGGATGCATTATATTTGCCTTCTTATACCTCATACTCAGGATTGGTAGGTGATATTGAGATGAGAAGATTCTTTACTGAGATTGGCTATGACAAGGATTTGAAGAACCTTGGTCAATTAAAAAGGAATGGGCTAAGGAAGGAATGGAATTTCTTCTTTGATTGCATCATAAAGGCCTTCAACAACAAATCTTCGAATTTTGATACCTTGCCTATTATGACACAGCAGATAGGGTACTCTCTAATTCATGATTCATATTATGATTATGGTAGAGTAGTTCTGTCTTTTATTGGTGATAGGATAAATGCTGATAGAAATATAGTATATTATGCTAGATTCTATCAGTTGATTTTCAATGCTTACATTCCTAATATCCCTATCACATCTAATCAAATAGTGTCAGTGTTTAAGTTGACAAAAAAGGCTTTTTCCGACTTAATTTCACAAGATGAAAAGCCGTTGAATTTAGTTCCTTTGAGGTTACCATTAATTGCAAGAAACTTGATTTTAGCAAGGCTTCCCGAGACTTATGGTTTGCTTAATAGTCAGAGTGCTAAGCTGCAGGAAATCACCATTGGAAACCCCCCTGTAGCTCACCCTAGCACAATAACTCAAACACAAATCCAAACACAAACTCAACCACCAGAACAATCTCAAACAGAAGCCACCTCAGGTGTCTCCCAAAAGACACTTGTTGTAAAAAAAAGAAAGAATTGGCTAAGAAAGCTACAAATCTTGCTGTAGCTAAGTCAAAAGATGAAGCATCTCAAGTTCCTCATTCTTCTAAACCATCAGAAATTGTTAAGAGAAAACTTGTACTTGCAGGATTAGAATCAGATTTAGATGAGGACATTGCTATCTTATCTTCCAGATTTCCAAATCTTTCATCTGATTTTTCTCCAAAACCAGTTATTCTATCAACTGAAAAAGACACAGCTGCTGATACTGGTTCCAATCCCAGACCAAAGAAAAGGAGATTGGTCAAGGCCTATTATAATCAGCACTTGCTCTAGATTAAACAGGAAATTATCGAGGTGACACATAATGCATCAAAACCAAATTCTGACATCCAGTCTACTGCTGAGGCGCTTGTATAACTGTCTGAAACTCTAGTCATGCAATATCACAAGAGAGAAAGGAAAGTCTCTCATGAGCAAGTAGAGTCTAGTGTCAAGAGGCTGCAAGGGAAATGACTTTTTCCTGGATCAAGCACACAAGAACGTGTATCTTAAAAGGGTACAACAACTACATCTCCTGATCCAATCCCACATGAACCTGCACCTCAAGGTGGTGCAGCAGATATTGAAGAACAAGAGCCTCTGATTGAAACTGCTCAAGAGTCTATTACTGCAATAATGGAGAAGAGTACACAAGAACCTGGTTGTCAAAGTCATCCAACAACTCCTGATACTCCAACTACACAAGAACCATTGTATCAAAGTTGCAATGCAAGCCTTATTCCTTGTCACACCCCCAACTTAAACAGCAAAATAAATATAGCTATTACATCATTTTAATGAAGAATACACAACCAAATCCAAGATCTTACAGTTTAGGGTTTGGAACAGCCCAACACTACCAACTATTACATCTGAATACAAATACCGAGTCCTCACACAACTATTAATACTTATTCTACCTGAGCTTGAACATAAGCATCAGCATCACAGGTCTTACGGGCAGTCTGCTTGAATCTAATCATAGCTGCTAGCTGTAATATCAGGGTAAAGCAAGAAGTGAGCCGAATGCTCAACAAGTGCTAACAACACAACAAAAAACATAAATCGAGATATACTTTTAAGAATGCCAATGGAAAGACATAACTAATGATAACGAGAGATAAAACTATGTGAGATGGCATCATTTTGCTTGTATCAAAACAATTTTAAAAAAAATCATGTCTTAATCAAAATCATTTTATGACGCTACGGATTACAGCCGGTGATCAGCCGCGAAGTAATCCCGAACCTCGCTGGGTTCTAAAACATTAACGGGAATCCCTAGGCAACTTTTAAGCCTAATATAAGTGTGGAAAGGACTCGCGTCTCAGTCCAGATCCACTATTCAAAGAAAACATTTATCCCCCTTTGGGACTGAAAAACCCACATTTTATTTATTTCAAAAACTGATGCCGAATTATGACAAAATCTCTTTTTACAGTAAACAACTTTATCAAAGGATTATAGATCAACTCGAAACACGGGGAATTGGTGCTAACTCTCAGAGCCATGAATCACAAAACTAAACTCTGTGAGGGTAACTGAATGGTTTTCATGTATCAAAGTTTAGACCAGGGAATTTAGTGAGGCTATTGGATATCATGAAAGGAAGTGCCAAATTGGGCTTAAAGCAATGGTTTCTCATCAAGGTTCAAGTGCTGGATCATCAAGAATGTAAGCTTCATGAATACTAAGGGTGTTAAGGTATGAAGAAATGATTTTTAGCTCAGGATATATCAGAATTGACAAGCTTTAGGATAAGAAAGAGGGGTATCAATCAATTAGGAATCATGTTGGTAAGTTTCTGACTATCAGAGTTCAAGATAAGGTTCTATAGGGGTTCAAGTATCAGGATGAGATATCAATACTTAGGAATCATCATCATGATAATCAAGAGGATCAATCAAGTAATATAACAACTCTTTATTTTATCATGGCATTTAACTATCATGAAGAGGCTTTTGAACTACTTGCAATACATACTTGAGGGTTCATGGCATCTCTATGTAATTCAAAGATAAGCGAGAGATACGCTTGATTTAAACATATCAAAATGACTCAGGATAATTGCATCGATAAATATGAACTGTTTATAGTAAATATGAAGGTCAAGTCGAATCACTTGCCTTGAGATAGGCTGGTCTGGTCTGACTGGTAGGAGCAACTGGAGCTTCACTCGACTTTTATGGCAAGTTTTCTCTCATCTCGAGATCCTACATAAATAATAATAATCCTCATTATAATAAATTCTTACCATCTCAACCTATTTACAACCCGAAATTAAACACGGATGGCACTTAGGCCTATATGCACTTAATTTATATCCACCTTTATATTTCAATTGTACACACGTAGCCACATAATCACATATCGTATATTAATACCAAATAACACCATACTGCAACACTAGGCTTGGATGATCTCGACTCACAACTTAAGTCACTTGGTCGCTAAACTAGACAAGATCTTCAAATTTTGGCTTCCTAACTCGATGTGCCTTTCCTAAATTATCCAAAACCTATTGACCCACACTTGTGCCTTTTGCTCTACTGACCTTATACTATCTTACAACTATGGTGGTCGACCTAATACTCACTTCTAAGTGTTCTAAAACTATGTGATAATTGAAAGTGCTCACTGGTGCAAATTTCAGAATGACAACTATGGTTTCTTGAGTACATTATACACTCTTAAACCGCAAGCTTTCCTTCCAAACTTTTACACAAGACTCTCCTGACCTATGGGCATCTCACAAACTTGATGTGGCTCAAGGGCCTGGCTTGGGCCTTCTTGGGCCTAAGCTAAACGTCCAAGGTTCCCCTGTTTTTCTGGGCAGAAAATGCCCTGACTTGAATTAACTTGCGACACATGGTTCTGACTCATATCCTATGAACTATGGTTGGAAAAACTTCTCTGACACTCCCTCTAACTAAGGCCCAATTGGGCCTAATTAGGGCCTACCCATGACATGGTCAAATCTCCCTATTTCTAAGTTGCAACAAAACTGTCCCCTGCTGGACAGATTTTGTTATTCTATTTGTGTCCCTAACCAAATGACATGCAAACCTCCAACCAACTCCTAAAACCTTTTATATACTCCCAATACTAACTTCTGGTAGCTTGGGCCTCAAATTGCACACCAATGACATGGTCAAAATTCACTCTAAACCTCAGGGTGCTATACTGATTTTTCTGCAGAAACTATAACTCTCATTTTCCAAGGTTTTGACTTGACAAACCCAACTAACAACAACTAAATACTTAAACCAAGACTTATATATGGTATTCTACTGAACTAACTCCCTTATTCTCAAAATAACCTTGTTGAGTTCATCCTTACCTAAGATACAATTATGGCAAAACAAAAGAGACTACACTTTACAAATCACAAATCTTCATGCTTTTGAAACAACAAGATATATATTTTTATAAAAGATAACCACGAATTATTACCATGCAACAAGAAGCATAAATCAATATTAACACATTATTCCTACTAAAATTAAGGCTCACTAACAAAATCTTTCCAAATGATCAAAATCTTACAACATTCTAAGAGAAATCCACATGCATGCATGCCTTCGGGTTTTTCAAACCAAAACAACACATTTTCTACATATGTTCTATCATAAAATTGACATGCAAGACTAGCATAAGATATACCTAGATGATCACTTAGCATGCAAAGATTTTTATCAAGACTTCACTAAGATTTTCATGTTATCATCACAAAAACACACAAAGTGGAACATGACAACCAAAACACCATCCATTCGGCTCCTATCAAGTCATGGCCGAATGGATTAGGGTGAAAACAACAATTGCATGAGTGTAGCATACTCATGTCTAGCCATTCTCAACCCTTTGCTACTATAACTCATGGTGAAAGCCTTAAATTTACAAGAATCAAGGATATTCACTTGGAGTTTTAACAAAACACGACCATGCAAGGTTAACACATAAGTTTTTCTACTCTAAACTCTTAAGATATACAAGAACAACATGTAGGTAGTAGGAATACTTGATAATAGGATAATTGTTTGAGTGAGAAATGAAGAAAGAAGGGGATGGGGCTCGGTTTTTGGGAATTGCCGAGAGGGGAGGGGGAAAAATCGAGAGGAGGGGGGAGGAAAGGAGGAGTGTGGAAATGGTGGGGTGAATGTGGAGTAATAATCATGTTAGTTTGGTTTTTATTTGGCCAAAAAGTGAGTGAATTTGAGATTTTACAAGAGTAACCTTCCAATATAGTTAAGTAGATTTGCATACAAGGGTAAAGGGGTAATTTGGTTAGTAGAATGAAAGTGAGTGGGGTTGGAAATGTCTTCCTTGCCCCTTAGTTGAATTGGAAGAGTATTTGCATGCAAGGGTAGCCACGTAATTTGCTAATTATAACAAATAAAATTTATAAAGATTTATTTTTATAAAATAAAATACAAGTTCAAAAATTATAAAATTTATATCATAAAATAACTTGGATTTTTAGAGACTTTATAAAATCATTTTTAAAATTTGTGAACAAAATACCTTTTAAAAGAAAATTTTTCCAAAGCTTAGAATATTCCTTATAAATCAAAAATAAAGAAATTAAATAAACTCTTGCTTTGAAAAATCATATACTACACAAAGCAAATTTATAATGCAGAAATTTTCACTCACACTAGCGTACAATCATTGAATATATTTTCATTTGACTTTAATATTATACCCAATCCACAAATAATATTACATAAAATGCCGGTCGTAATATCCTCTCCCCCTTAAAGGATTCTGTCCCCAGAATCTAAGAGAAAAGATGAGGATGCCGGGAATGCATATCAGACTCTAACTCCCAAGTCGACTCTTCGACCTTAGGGTTCCTCCAAAGTACTTTTACTAACTTTATTGACTTATTTCTAAGACTCTTTACTTGTCAGTCGAGTATTTTAACCGGTTGCTCCACAAATGACAGGTCTGTCTGAATTTCTACAGGTTCATATTCTATCACATGGCTAGCGTCAGGATTGTACTTCTTAAGCAACGACACATGGAATACATTATGCACATACTGATACTGAGGTGGTAAGGCCAACTGATAGGCCACCTTTCCCACTTGACTCAAAATCTCAAAAGGACCTATGTATCTAGGTGCTAACTTCCCTTTCTTGCCAAATCTCATCAACCCTTTTCTAGGTGACACTTTCAGCAACACAGCTTCGCCAATTTGGAATTGAACGTCCTTACGCGCTGGATCCGCATACTTCCTCTGTCTATCTTGAGCAACAAGCAACCTTTTCTGAATTAACTTGACCGAGTCATGCAACTGTTGTACCAATTCCGAGCCGAGAATTCTTCCTTCTCCCACTTCATCCCAACTTGTTGGTGATTTACATTTTCGCCCGTACAAAGCTTCGTATGGTGGCATGCCGATACTGGAATGATAGCTGTTATTGTAAGAGAATTCAATCAACGACAAATGGTCGTCCCAACTTCCTGCAAAATCGATTGCACAACTGCGTAACATGTCTTCAATCATTTGAATTGTCCTTTCACTCTGGCCATCAGTCTGCGGGTGGTACGCCGTGCTCATATTCAACTTTATGCCAAGACATTCCTGAAATTGCTTCCAGAATCTCGAGTTAAATCGGGGATCTCTGTCTGAAACTATTGATACAGGTACTCCATGCCTTAGTACGATTTCGCGCACATACAGATGAACCAACTTGTCCAGTGACGACTTTTCATTTATTGGAAGGAAATGCGCCGACTTTGTAAGACGATCAATTATAACCCATATTGCGTCATGTCCGGATTTCGTTCGCGGTAGTCCCACTATAAAGTCCATAGCGATATTTTCCCATTTTCATTCTGGAACCTTCAGGGGCTGAATTAATCCGCTTGGTCGTTGATGTTCTGCCTTTACTCTCTGACAAGTATAGCACTTCGCAACCCATTCTACCACGTCTCGCTTCATATTTGGCCACCAAAAGTTCTTCTTTAAGTCTCGATACATCTTGGTGCTTCCCGGGTGGATTGAAAATTTTGAATTGTGGGCTTCATGGAGGATCTCATTCTTTAATTCAGGTACATGGGGAATCCATATTTTGGATGAAAATCTTAGTATCCCTTGCTCATCCCTTTGAGTATTAATCTCCTCTCCAGATAACTGATTCTTCTCTTTTTCCATTACTTTCTCTTGACACTTCTTTATCTTTTCCACTAGTGTTGGCTGAAAGGTCATTGCACGACAAACTTCCTCGACTTTTCCATAAGCACAAAGTTCCAATTCCAATCTTTCGATTTCTTCAGATAACTCTTTTGATGTTATCATCATATTCAATCTCTCCTTCCTACTCAGAGCATCGGCCACTACGTTCGCCTTTCTAGGATGGTAATTTATCGAACAGTCATAGTCCTTGATCAATTCCAGCCATCTCCTCTGCCTCATATTGAGCTCTTTTTGAGTAAAAATGTACTTTAAACTCTTGTGATCCGTGTAGATTTCACACTTCTCTCCATAGAGGTAATGTCTCCAGATCTTGAGTGCGAACACTATGGCGGCTAGTTCCAAGTCATGCGTCGGGTACTTTAACTCATGCGGCTTCAACTGTCTTGACACATATGCGATCACTTTACTGTGTTGCATCAACACACAACCCAAACCCTTATGTGAAGCGTCGCTGAATATTACAAAATTCCCTTGATCATCTGAAAGTACCAACACCGGAGCTGTTACCAACTTCTGCTTTAACTCTTGAAAGCTATCTTCACATTCTGTACTCCATTCAAACTTTTGATTCTTTCTAGTTAACTTGGTCAATGGCGTGGCGATCTTCGAGAAATCGTTGACAAATCTTCTTTAGTATCCGGCCAATCCTAGAAAACTTCGCAATTCTGTAGGAGTCTTTGGCCTCTCCTAACTCATAACTGCCTCAATCTTTGTCGGATCCACTTTAACTCCCTCATTTCCAATAACATGCCCCAAAAATTGAACTTCCTTTAACCAAAACTCACATTTGGTAAACTTGGCATATAACTTCTCTTGTCGGAGTATCTCCAATGCTATCCAGAGGTGCTGCTTATGTTCTTCTTCCGACTTAGAATAAATAAGGATGTCATCAATAAATACCACAACAAATTTGTCCAAATACTTCTTAAATACCCGATTCATCAGATCCATAAATGCGGCCGGAGCATTGGTCAATCCAAACGGCATTACTAGGAATTCATAATGCCCATATCTGGTCCTGAATGCGGTCTTAGGAATATCTTCTTCTTTGATCTTTAATTGATGGTATCCCGATCTCAAATCAATCTTCGAAAAGCATTTTGCTCCTTTCAACTGATCAAAAAGGTCATCTATCCTTGGTAGCGGGTAGCGGTTCTTGATTGTCACCTTATTCAACTCCTGGTAATCTATGCATAGACGCATACTCCCATCTTTCTTCCTTACAAACAGAACAAGTGCTCCCCATGGCGACGTACTTGGTCGTATCACTCCTTTATCCAATAATTTTTGCAGCTGGCTCGCCAACTCTTTTCATTTCTACTGGTGCCATCCTATATGGGGCCTTTAAAACTGGTTCCGTGCCTGAGCAAGGTTGATCTCGAACTTAATTTGTCGATCTGGTGGTAAGCCTGGTAGTTCATCGGGAAACACATCGGGGAACTCGTTAACTACAGGAATATCTTCCATTCTGAGGCTGTCTCTCTCTGAATCCACTACATATGCTAGGAACGACTCACAACCTTTTCTAAGTAACTTCTTAGCCTGAACAATCGTAAGAAATAGTTGCTCTTGCCTCTGCCCCTTAAATACTACCTTCTCTCCACTCTTCGTCTTTAAATACACTCTCTTGGTCTTACAATTTATCTGTGTGCTATTCTCTCCTAACCAATCCATTCCTAAAATTATATCAAACTCTCCCAACTTGAAGAGTATCAAGTCGGCTGAAAACTTATACCCCGAAATATCAATCTCACACTTTGGACAAAATTGATTCACAGGAATCTTCTCTTGGTTCGCAATTACCACATTTACTACCTCACTCATAACCATTTTATCACATTGGAGCTTATCAACAAAAGATTCTGATATGAAAGATCTTGTTGCTCCCGAATCAATCAATACTTTTGCTTTGACATTATTGAGTAAAAGTGTACCTGCTATCACCTCAGAATTCTGAACAGCATCCTTCATCTTCAAATCAAATGTCCTTGCTGTTGCTTGCGGGGTTGGTGCAGGTGGTGGAGGTAATGCCAATATCTCAGTTGGCACGCTTGCACTGGTACTTGCCACGTTCATCAGAGCTTTGACTGGTCCGGTTGCCTTACACTCCCTAGCCATGTGTCCAGTCTTCCCACACTTGTAGCACGTAACTCCTGGCTTCAGCATCTTGCACTCATTCGCCAAATGTCCCTTCTGATTGCACCTATAACAGGTCATGCTCAGCTTATTGCATATTCCGGGGTGCCTTCTTCCACAGTGCTTGCATTCCGGTCTCTAGAACCTGTTTTCTCCAACTTGCCCTTGGCTTGCCTGGTTGTTCCCTTTTGATTCTTGCCTTTTTCCCAAATTTCCCTTCTTTTGAAAATTTCCGCCCTTCTGGAAACCAATCCTCTTTATATTCCGATCTTGTGAACTTCCAGCTTCAGACTTTTCTCCATAAAATGGAACCTTCCTCTTCTTGTTATCCCTCTCTTTCCTTGACTGCATCCCATTATTCTCAATCAGAGCAGCTTTGTGTACTACTCTCGCATAAGTTTCAAGCTCAAACATAGCCACCCTATCTCTGATCCAAGGCTCCAGTCCTTGCTGAAAATTCTTTACTTTTTCCTCAGTGCTGGTATACTTTGTCACAAACCTTGACAACTCAGTGAACTTCTTCTCATACTCCAATACAATCATGTTCCCTTGCTTCAACTCAAGAAATTTTAGCTCCATCTGATTCTGCATGTACTTAGGGTAATACTTGTCCAGAAATAGCTTCTTAAATCTCTCCCAAGAAACCTGCTGAGTGACTTCCATAGCCTTTACTGATTCCCACCAATAGATGACTTCTCCCTTCAAGAAGTAAGCAGCATATGGCGTCTTCTGATCGTCTCCTAACTGTACCAACTCAAAAGCCCTTTCCATCTCCTTGATCCATGTGTTAGCTATCACTGGGTCAGTGGTATTATGAAATACAGGTGGATTCACATTCTGAAAAGCCTTGAAGGTGACAATTTGTCTAGGTGGTACTGGTGGTTCAGGTGGTTGGTGTGGCTCACGGTTATCTTGGTTTTCAATTCGTTGTTGAAGAGTTAGTTGTTGTTGAGCTATAGCATTGGTTTGCTGTTGCAAGATTTCCAGTAGTCGAAGAATATTTGGGTCTGTGGTGGAGGTGGTTATTGGGTTCTTCTTTTTGGGAGGCATGATCCTGAAATAAGAGTTGTGTCAAAACAGATATGAATGATAAAATGATTCGAGGGTTTCGCATGGCATTCTCATTTACATATGGGGTCAAGTTTCCAAATTAAGCAGATATGATGATAAAAACATAAAATAACAGTTGAGAGCAAATGGGACAATAGCACATAATTATTGAAATTTTAAAGGTCACAGTACATAGGATTAGGAAAAGGTCTGAATCTAGGAATAACAGGCTTATTTAAAGGAAAAACGGAAACAACTGGGGATTCCATAGAGTCTGATAGTACAACAACATGAAAGGTAAATGGGAAGAACTAAGGCTCCAATCCATCTGAACGGGGCTTGGTAGTCTTTTCCTCTCGAAGCGTCTTCACAATGCTCTGGAGCTCATCTGCCACCATCTAAATGACATACTGGCTGGTACGGTCCCGGTGCGCTGGCATCTCCTCAAGCTTAGCGTTGACGTACTGAACCAAGGTCTCAAGTCTCGCAGTCATCTGCTCCTTGGGCTTCCCTTCGTAGTTTCGGCTGTCCGGATACACGTTCTTCAGTCGGTCTATCAGTCGGTCGTACTTGCCCTGAAGCATGTCGAACTCGCGCCTCAACTCAGCATACACTGTGAAAGCAATAGTGTCGTCCGACCCAGAGGATGACGAGGAATGTGCCCTTTGCTGACAACCAATAAGAGGAGTATTAATAATAATTTACTTAACCTACTCTCTCGCATAATATCTATAACCTACACAAAAATCCTATAACCTATTTGGGCTGTCCAGGGACTCTAAACCGTAGCTCTGATACCAAAACCTGTCACACCCCCAACTTAAACAGCAAAATAAATATAGCTATTACATTATTTTAATGAAGAATACACAACCAAATCCAAGATCTTACAGTTTAGGGTTTGGAACAGCCCAACACTACCAACTATTACATCTGAATACAAATACCGAGTCCTCACACAACTATTAATACTTATTCTACCTGAGCTCGAACATAAGCATCAGCATCACAGGTCTTACGGGCAGTCTGCTTGAATCTAACCATAGCTGCTAGCTGTAATATTAGGGTAAAGCAAGAAGTGAGCCGAATGCTCAACAAGTGCTAACAACACAACACAAAACATAAATCGAGATATACTTTTAAGAATGCCAATGGAAAGACATAACTAATGATAACGAGAGATAAAACTATGTGAGATGGCATCATTTTGCTTGTATAAAAACACTTTTAAAAAAAATCATGTCTTAATCAAAATCATTTTATGACGCTACGGATTACAGCCGGTGATCAGCCGTGAAGTAATCCCGAACCTCGCTGGGTTCTAAAACATTAACGGGAATCCATAGGCAACTTTTAAGCCTAATATAAGTGTGGAAAGGACTCGCGTCTCAGTCCAGATCCACTATTCAAAGAAAACATTTATCCCCCTTTGGGACTGAAAAACCCACATTTTATTTATTTCAAAAACTGATGCCGAATTATGACAAAATCTCTTTTTACAGTAAACAACTTTATCAAAGGATTATAGATCAACTCGAAACACAGGGAATTGGTGCTAACTCTCAGATTCATGAATCACAAAACTAAACTCTGTGAGGGTAACTGAATGGTTTTCATGTATCAAAGTTTAGACCAGGGAATTTAGTGAGGCTATTGGATATCATGAAAGGAAGTGCCAAATTGGGCTTAAAACAATGGTTTCTCATCAAGGTTCAAGTGCTGGATCATCAAGAATGTAAGCTTCATGAATACTAAGGGTGTTAAGGTATGAAGAAATGATTTTTAGCTCAGGATATATCAGAATTGACAAGCTTTAGGATAAGAAAGAGGGGTATCAATCAATTAGGAATCATGTTGGTAAGTTTCTGACTATCAGAGTTCAAGGTAAGGTTCTATAGGGGTTCAAGTATCAGGATGAGATATCAATACTTAGGAATCATCATCATGATAATCAAGAGGATCAATCAAGTAATATAACAACTCTTTATTTTATCATGGCATTTAACCATCATGAAGAGGCTTTTGAACTACTTGCAATACATACTTGAGGGTTCATGGCATCTCTATGTAATTCAAAGATAAGCGAGAGATACACTTGATTTAAACATATCAAAATGACTCAGGATAATTGCATCGATAAATATGAACTATTTATAGTAAATATGAAGGTCAAGTTGAATCACTTGCCTTGAGATAGGCTGGCCTGGTCTGACTGGTAGGAGCAACTGGAGCTTCACTCGACTTTTATGGCAAGTTTTCCCTCGTCTCGAGATCCTACATAAATAATAATAATCCTCATTATAATATATTCTTACCATCTCAACCTATTTACAATCCGAAATTAAACACGGATGGCACTTAGGCCTATATGCACTTAATTTATATCCACCTTTATATTTCAATTGTACACACGTAGCCACATAATCACATATCGTATATTAATACCAAATAACACCATAATGCAACACTAGGCTTGGATGATCTCGACTCACAACTTAAGTCACTTGGTCGCTAAACTAGACAAGATCTTCAAATTTTGGCTTCCTAACTCGATGTGCCTTTCCTAAATTATCCAAAACCTATTGACCTTCACTTGTGCCTTTTGCTCTACAGACCTTATACTATCTTACAACTATGGTGGTCGACCTAATACTCACTTCTAAGTGTTCTAAAACTATGTGATAAGTGAAAGTGCTCACTGGTGCAAATTTCAGAATGACAACTATGGTTTCTTGAGTACATTAGACACTCTTAAACCACAAGCTTTCCTTCAAAACTTTTACACAAGACTCTCCTGACCTAAGGGAATCTCACAAACTTGATGTGGCTCAAGGGCCTGGCTTGGGCCTTCTTGGGCCTAAGCTAAAAGTCCAAGGTTCCCCTGTTTTTCTGGGCAGATAATGCCCTGACTTGAATTAACTTGCGACACATGGTTCTTTCTCATATCCTATGAACTATGGTTGGAAAAACTTCTCTGACACTCCCTCTAACTAAGGCCCAATTGGGCCTAATGAGGGCCTACCCATGACATGGTCAAATCTCCCTATTTCTAAATTGCAACAAAAGTGTCCCCAGCTGGACAGATTTTGTTATTCTACTTGTGCCCCTAACCAAATGACATGAAAACCTCCAACCAACTCCTAAAACCTTTTATATACTCCCAATACTAACTTCTGGTAGCTTGGGCCTCAAAGTGCACACCAATGACATGGTCAAAACTCACTCTAAACCTCAGGGTGCTATACTGATTTTTCTGCAGAAACTATAACTCTCATTTTCCAAGGTTTTGACTTGACAAACCCAACTAACAACAACTAAATACTTAAACCAAGACTTATACATGGTATTCTACTGAACTAACTCCCTTATTCTCAAAATAACCTTGGTGAGATCATCCTTACCTAAGGTACAATTATGGCAAAACAAAAGAGACTACACTTCACAAATCACAAATCTTCATGCTTTTGAAACAACAAGATATATATTTTTATAAAAGATAACCACGAATTATTACCATGCAACAAGAAGCATAAATCAATATTAACACATTATTCCTACTGAAATTAAGGCTCACTAACAAAATCTTTCCAAATGATCAAAATCTTACAACATTCTAAGAGAAATCCACATGCATGCATGCCTTCGGGTTTTTCAAACCAAAACAACACATTTTCTACATATGTTCTATCATAAAATTGACATGCAAGCCTAGCATAAGATATACCTAGATGATCACTTAGCATGCAAAGAGTTTTATCAAGACTTCAGTAAGATTTTTATGTTATCATCACAAAAACACACAAAGTGGAACATGACAACCAAAACACCATCCATTCGGCTCCTATCAAGTCATGTCCGAATGGATTAGGGTGAAAACAACAATTTAATGAGTGTAGCATACTCATGTCTAGCCATTCTCAACCCTTTGCTACTATAACTCATGGTGAAAGCCTTAAATTTACAAGAATCAAGGATATTCACTTGGAGTTTTAACAAAACACCACCATGCAAGGTCAACACATAAGTTTTTCTACTCTAAACTCTTAAGATATACAAGAACAACATGTAGGGAGTAGGATTACTTGATAATAAGATAATTGTTTGAGTGAGAAATGAAGAAAGAAGGGGATGGGGCTCGGTTTTTGGGAATTGCCGAGAGGGGAGGGGGAAAAACCGAGAGGAGGGGGAGGAAAGGAGGAGTGTGGAAATGGTGGGGTGAATGGGGAGTAATAATCATGTTAGTTTGGTTTTTATTTGGCCAAAACGTGAGTGGATTTGAGATTTTACAAGAGTAACCTTCCAATATAGTTAGGTAGATTTGCATGCAAGGGTAAAGGGGTAATTTGATTAGTAGAATGAAAGTGAGTGGGGTTGGAAATGTCTTCCTTGCCCCTTAGTTGAATTGGAAGAGTATTTGCATGCAAGGGTAGCCACATAATTTGCTAATTATAACAAATAAAATTTATAAAGATTTATTTTTATAAAATAAAATACAAGTTCAAAAATTATAAAATTTATATCATAAAATAACTTGGATTTTTAGAGACTTTATAAAATCATTTTCAAAATTTGTGAACAAAATACCTTTTAAAAGAAATTTTTTCCAAAGCTTAGAATATTCCTTATAAATCAAAAATAAAGAAATTAAATAAACTCTTGCTTTGAAAAATCATATACTACACAAAGCAAATTTATGATGTAGAAATTTTCACTCACACTAGCGTACAATCATTGAATATATTTTCATTTGACTTTAATATTATACCCAATCCATAAATAATATTACATAAAATGCCGGTCGTAACATTCCTGCTGCAGTGACTCTTATTATTGATGCTGAAGGTCTGTCTACTGATATTTTATCAGTGCCACAACTGAATGTTTGCACGGAATCTGCATCTTCAGATTCACAAGATATAAATAATGTTATTACTTTATCAACATTTATTCTAAATACTGATCTAGTTCTTTCAGCATTTATTACATTTTTTTTCTTGATATAAATCCTGTTGGTATGATTACTCCTAGACCTTATTTAAGGACTACCTCTAGTTGTATGACCACATATCACCCTTCTTTAGCCACCTCTTATTTCTGTAGGACAATCTTTTTGAGCCTTTTTCTGTGAGATGTGTGAAAAGATTGAGAGAAAAACATAATTTAAGAGAGGCATGATCCTTCCTGGAAAAAGGAGAGGTAGATGGGAGATAGGATTCAGTAATCCTTGCGAGGAAGCTCTGACTATTAAAAGTCATGAGATGTGTGGTGTGAGGAGTAGTAAGACTACTTTAAAAGAATAGAGAGATTAATATTTATTTGCTATATGTTTGCAGGTGCTCAAATTCCTAAAGAAACAGATGCTGAACAACAGTCTGTTGTATATCAAGAACACTCTGATACACCAAGGGCTATTAATCTCCATGCAAGTCTAAGTACTGATTATTTCTTGAAGTCTATACATTCTTCTATTCCACCACATAGTACAATCCCTTTTTTTGTTGAAAAAAGTCCATTTACTCTATTTTACCATCACCTGAGGAAATCCCTATTGTTGCTGAAGATGTAGTAGCACAACAGTCCATTTATAAAGTTTCATTCATTTCAAAATCACCACAGCATGTTACAGGAACTGAGGTTCTGGAAGTAAATCTCGAAGCTCCAATTCATTTATCTACAATACTTGAAGATGTGGAGTTAACTGCTGAAGGTTTGGAAGCTTCTAAACCTACTGGATGATTATACTATATAAATTTCTAAATCTATTCTACATGCTGAAGTTGATGATGAAGTTCGGCTATTAGTGCAAAATCCGGCTGCTTTTGAAGAATCTAATGATGGTGAAGAAGCTAATGTTTCTAATGCTATTATAGATCATGAGGATGATATTTTCTTCCCTGAAATAAGGCCTATGCATGTGAGACAACAGAAACTGAAAGAGTTAGATGCTACAAAAGAAAAGGATTATTCTGATAATCTCTGGAATGCTCATTGGAAAGATAGTACATATCCTATTTCCAGAACACAAGCTGTTGTATATCTGGAAATAGTAGAACAGAAGATTATAAATCCTGATATGATGAATCATCTTAAAGCATCAACTTTAGTTGTCAGATCCTTACACACAGCTCATGAAGCAACTACTGCTCAAATCAATCAGATTAAAGAATCTTTGATTGCTTCAAAGCTGACTACTCATCAGGAAATTCAGAAACAAATTTCACCAATAGTTTCCAGAAAACTGTAATTGAAGCCAGTCAAGCTAGATTGGTAGCTAAACAAGATCAAATGTCTGCTCAACTTACAGAAGTACATAATTCGATGGAGTTGATTCTTTCTCTACTGCTTGGTGATGATGCCAAAAAGGGGAAGAAAATTATTAAATCTAAATGTAAACAGCTATCATTGACAAATACTGATGATGAAAATCCTGATGGAGGTAATAAGGGGGACAGAAGGATACAAAAAGGAGAAAATGAAAGAAGAGTTAGAGATTTGACCGTGTCTACAAAAATGCAAAAAATCTTCACAAGTCACAACTATTGCTGATGAAGACCAAGGTATTCTGGAGATAGAAACTGGTGCTAAAGCAAGTCAATTTCTTAAATCTCTGAAAGAAAACTCTTTTCTACAAAGATCCAAAGATTCAAATATTTTATTCTAAAAAGATTAGAAGGATATGTGCAAAATAAAATCAAAGAGTTGATCTTGAACAGCTAACGCAAATAGAGGAAGACTTCAAGAATTCCTGAAGACAACAAATGCTGATATTGCTGTTATTTTTCAAGTACTTTATAAAGATGATCCTTTTAATAGACCAACCAGAGGTGTAGTTATAAGGGAAATCAGTTAAGCAGAAGATCTCAAATCACAAGTTACAATAATTGCTGACTTGAAGCTTAAAGGAAAAGAGAAGATAGAAGAGAAGTCAAAGTTTTCAAATTCTAAATCCAAAGCTGTTGTTAAAATGAAGAAGGAATATTATTGAAGCATTCTGAGCTGAGGAAGTGAAATTAACCTCTGGCATTGCTCAAGTCAAAGAAGCAGTTCAGGATGAAGAGTAAAGTCTGATATTCACTGAAGCAAAATTGAATATGCATACTTGATTCCTGCATTTAGATAGTTTTGACATCATCAATTGGAACTTGTCCATATTTCCATAATGAACAAGTTGGGGGAGATTGTTAGGAGCAATTGATGATATCAAACAAAAACTATCAGAAGCATCGACGGATGATGACTACATTGATGGATGATGATGATATCGACGGATAATGATATCAACGGATGATGATGTCAACATATGATGAAATCAGTATTTGTCACATCAGTTGATTTTTGAGAAGGAAAAGGAAACAAGAACTCAAGGCGGTGAAAGACTTTATCTCAAAAGCAATTGTATAGGTTTCCTTGTTGTTAATAGAACATGATTCCTTATATATTTATAGTTGTGCTCTATATAAAGCACAAATTATGTTCATGCTATAAGCATTACGACATTCTTATATCTTTCACATAACCTAGCAGCTCTCAAGGATATTTGTTCATCCTTTCGAGAGAGTACGTTTGTAATAAGTTTTTATAAGTTAATAAAAAAACTGTTGATTATGTTGAAGCTTTGTCGAATTGATTGTATTAACTGTATTCACCCCCTCTATAGTTAATTAAGGGCCTAACACGAGAAATACAGCGGTCCGATCAATAAACACTTTATTCTCGGTAGGATTATAAAAACTATACCCTTTTATTTCTTCAGGATATCCCACAAAATAACATTTATCTGATTTTGGTCCTAGCTTGTCAGAGACCAAGAGTTTCACAAATGCTTCGCATCCCCATACTTTCATAAATGACATGTATGACGTTTCTCAACCCATATATGATATGGAGTATTTTGAACCGATTAGTTGGAACTCGTTTAGTGTATATGCAGCCGTTTCTAGAGCGTAACCCCAGAAACTTATTGGAAGATCTGTTGGACTCATCATCGATCGCATCATGTCCAACAAGGTACGATTTCTCCTCTCAGAAACTTCTTCCATTATGGCGTTCTGGAAGGAGTAAGATGTGATACGATACCACAATCCTTCAAGAAACCTTTAAACTCGAGGCTTAAGTATTCTCCTCCACGATCTGATCGTAGAACTTTAAGATTTTCCCTTATTTGCTCTTCCACTTCGGCCTTGTATTCTTTGAACTTTTTAAAAGATTCGGATTTGTTCTTCAAAAGGTACACATATCCATATCTACTGAAATTATTAGTAAACGTAATAAAGTAGTAAAAGCCACCTCTCGCCATCGTACGCATTGGACCACATACATCACTATATATAAGTCCTAATCGTTTGGTGGCCCTTTCACCATGTCTGGTAAAAGGAGCTTTAGCCATTTTGCCAATTAGCCAAGATTTGCATTCTTCGTATGATTCAAAATCAGACTTATCCAAGTAGCCATCTTGATGTAACTTAGAAATTGTATTTCTCATCTATGTGACCTAAACGACAATGCCAGATGTATGTTTGATTTGATTCTATCATCTTAATACGTTTACTATCATTGGTATTTACATTATAGACAAGAGTATCAAGATCAAGAACATATAAACCATTAAACAAACGTGCAACCCCGTAGGTAACATTATTCAGTGAAAAGGAACAACTATTATTCAGAATCAAAAATGAAAAAACTTTCTTATTTAAACAAGAAACCAAAATGATGTTTCTGCAAATCGCAGACACGTAAAAACAATTATCTAGTTCTAAAATAATCCTAGTGGGCCACGATAAATGATAAGTCCCTACAGTTAAAGTAGCAACATTTGCTCTATTTCCAACACATAGGTCGACTTCTCCCTTTGCCAATATCCTACTTTCCCGCAGTTCCTGCACATTTATACAAATATGAGAACCACGTCCAGTGTATAATACCCATGAAGTAGAATTAGATAAATTAACTTCTATAACATAAATACGTGAATCTGAAGCTCCAGTAGCCTTCTTCTTCTGTAAATCCTCCAAATAAGCATGACAGTTTCTATTCCAATGACCCGGTTTCTTGCAATAGTGACAAGTATCAGCCTTTGCAACACCACCTCCAGGCTTTAAAGCCTGTCTGGGAGCAGTTTTAGGAGTAGCTGCAGGTTTGGATCCCATCCTCTTCTTGCCTATCCATTTACCTTTCCCTTTGGCACTCCCTTTGTTCACCATCATTATGGGAGCATGGCACGCCTTCTGAATGTTGGTCTCAGTAGTTTTTAACATAGCCAACAATTCAGTAGGTGTCTTGTCTATCTCATTCATGTTGTAACTGAGCATAGTTGTTGTTCAAAGATTGTAAGATCAGATCTATCTGAGCTTCCAGACCAATCGCGGAACCCAGAGTAGCAAGGTACTCCATATATCCAATCATCTTCAGAACATGCGGTTCAACCGGACCACGATCACCCTGTTTGCATGCATTCAAACTTTGCTTGTATCAAACCTCTCTTCACGAGCCTATCCTTCGAATATACGTTTAAGGTGTTCAATAATGATATAAGCATCCATATGTTCATGTTGTTTCTAAAGCTCAGGACTCATAGTCTCTAGCATCAAACAGGTGACATCCATGTCATCATCTATATGCTTCTGATAAGCATCCCGTTGAACATGCGTTGCACCTTCAGGAAGAGGTTCAGGGTGAGGAACATCAATGACATGGAGCTTTCGCTCCTGCCTGAGGACTATCCTCAATTTCCTTTTCCAATCAAGGAAGTTTGTTCTTGTCAGGTTGTCCTTATTAAGGACTGATCGCACATAGAAGTTGTTTGAGTTGTTTCCCATTTGATATCTATAATATTAAAATACATAAAATGAATTAGTCTACAGATTATCATTAAATTATGTTCAAGTGATTATTCATATATATATATATTCATAATATATATCACCCATTATTTTTATCAAATTAATAGCCCTAACTATTAATTCAGAAAGAATATATTCTATATCCATTCTAGTGAGCCAAGATCCAAATTTCACAACATTTTAGTTCAACTTTGGCTTTGCTCCTAAAACATGATTCAATAAGGTAGATAAAATTTGTCAATTATATCAGCTATATATCTCTTGGATAGTTTGGTGGAACAACATTTTGTTCATATTTATCTAATAAATCTCGTCAAATTCCATGCCTCTAGGTTCACAATCTTATTGTGGTAACTTAGTTAAGTCAAACCCAATAGTCAGAAAGTATCAATATACTTCAACGCATCTCTCACGATAGATGGTAGTACTTCGCTCTGGAGAACCCACTCCTTATCGTTCTAGGGGTTAACGCGTTAGACATACTGGAAGGCATCTAAACAGCTTAATATAAACTTTAGGGGTTTGTTAATATTAAAATGATCATGATCCCATCATAAAGAGATTCCCAATTTTTCCTTGAATGAAATACTTCAAATCAACATTCGTCAATAATTTGATTTTCAGGATGTGGGGGAGTCACAACGGTCTCACTTAAAACTCACAACTTTACAAGTTCAATGAACCCGCTTTTGACAAAATCGCCCCGTTTGTTAAATTTTAAAATCTTAAAATGTTACAGATTTTATTTTATTTAGCAGGCATGACATGGGTGATGTATCTAATACATACATACGTTGCTAATCTAATTAAGCATGCATCATTCTAACTACTCTACACATTCATTCATCACATGATATATATAAAGTGCAATAAAAAAAACATGGTAGGTTATGGCCCAATCCTATGTGATATTTATCAAGCTCATGATAAAGATCATGGTGAATCTAAGGTGGTTAGGTATATAAATACAACTATCTATTGCATCATATATCTTTTTGCTTTATTTGCTTCCTTGTATAACTTCCGTAGGTCACCTCCAATTGATTCTTTCTTTTAGTCTTCAATTCTTCAATTACATTACATAAATGAAATGTAAAAACCTAATCTAATGAACTTACAAGAAGAACTCGAGTTACATTCGAGATTTAATATTACAAGAATCAAAAGGACATGCAAGTCATATTTAAAACAAAACCATAATAAAAAACCATTAATCTAAGATCTAAAGGCCATAACCATCCACCATGCTCAAATAACATATAATAATATTATTTATCATATACTTATTATGATTAATCTAATTAATCATATCAAGTGGAACAGATACGAAACACTATTTTACGGATCGAACTCCGTTTTTAGTTCGCGGGGGGGGGGGGGGTAAGGGGGTCGCGCGCCCCCGTCCGGGGTTCAGAATCAAAACAGAACCAATCTGTTTAATTTTCATCTCTGTATCATTATATCATATAAATACAGTATGTTCCAGTCCCCGATTGTGTCCAGACATAATTAATCATAACAACAGTCATCTCAGATCATCGATACATCCATAATATCTTCATATCTATCATGGAAGATCACCAGTATACATAATATCATCATATTTATTATGGAAAATCATGAATATATGTATAATATCAAATATCTATCATAAAAGATTATCAACACATGCATAATATATAAATTACATACATATAGTCATGGCAGATTGTATACATGATATTATCATCAAAATCAAAAACTACACAAATGAATTAAAACCTTTTGCAAGTAGCTCTGATACCATTGTTGGGTTTCGAGGCATAAAACACAGCGAAAACAATGTTTAAAACTGTAAAAACCAGAAAAATCAAAACCCACCACAGGATCCATGCGAAAAGACAATATTTAATTCGTGGTTAAGATGTTTACCTTAAGAAGGTTTACAATTTCTGTTGTCTAGTGGAGGTCCAAGCTTTCAACAATCACCACGTATCCTGACACGAAATGATCTACGCCTTGAAGGTATCCACACGAATGAATCGAACAGAGGATGAGCGTGTACTAGCACTCGTATATCAGAAGCCGCCTTCTCTCTCTCTATCAAGCTGCTAGGGTTTGTGTTTTATCTTATAAAAACGTAAAAACCTAGCTGAAGCTTAAAAAAATATTATATAAGCAAGAGAAAAAGACTTCTAACCCTAAACTAATTTAGAGTTTTAATAAATCCGAAAATCCTAGTTATTATTTATTAAGTCTTACTTAATCACCCAATAACTCAATTTCAGATTTAATAGTAAATTCGAATTTCTTATTTATTTAACTAACTAAGTCTTACTTAATTAATAACAAATTATTCGAATTACTTACATTTAATTTAAATCCAAATTTAAATTAAATAATCCTCCAATCATTCTTTATGTGACCCTTTAAGTTATTATTACGTTGGCAACAATTTTAAATCTAATTTAAACCGTAAACAATGAGCGGCATCTAGTAATACATCATTGCTAACCAAGTAATAATAATTAAATTGGTGGTCCATTAAATCTTTCGTGAATGTTAGATATATTTGTGATGTCATGTCTAATAATGATTTGTGTTTAGTCTTTCAGATCTTGACTAACTGGACAAATCAGGACTTAACTGGAAATCAATACTTATAATGAAGTCAGAACTTGAGATATTAGAACTTAAGTTATCAGAACTTAAGATATCAGAAGATATTCATCAGAAGATAATATCAGGACTTAAGAAGACTTTCAGATAAGGAAGGCGGCTGATTGAAGGGAAAGAAGATCAAGACTAAAATAAGAAGAGATATGCATGGAGAAGAATTCTATGAAGAATAGAAGACTTGGAGGAAAAGATAACTAATTGATATATTTTAGGATACATAATTATATTCAATATCAATTAGAGATTATATTGTAACTGTGTGGTATATAAACACAGCATAGGGTTTACACTAGATGTATTATCATTATCGAGAATATTATTCATTGTAACCCTAGCAACTCTTAGTGATATTGTTCATCACTGAGAGAGAACAGTTCCATTACAATACTGTTTTATTAATAAGATTATTCTTTGTTACATACTTGTGTTCTTAATTCGATTTGATTGTATTATACACTGTATTCAACCCCCTTCTACAGTGTGTGTGACCTAACAAGTGGTATAAGAGCCTATCTGTTAACACACATACAGTAAAGATCCAAAACACTCATGTTTGAAGAAGAACAAACTCCAACCAAGCCCACCAAAACTAAAGAAACTCCAAAGACTCAAATCCACAGTCGATATGAGACTATTGGGGTTCCCATGCTGAGACCTTCTGAGTATCCCATATGGAAAGTAAAGATGGCTATGTTTCTGGAAGCTACAGATCCAGAATACCTTGACAGAATTTATGAAGGACCACATAAGCCAACCAAGCTCTCTGTTGTAGTTGCAGATCAGCCAACAAAGACCATACCAAAGGAGAAAAGTGAGTATACAACAGAAGATATCTCATCTATTGCCAAGGATGCAAAGGTAAGGCATTTGCTGTATAGTGCCATTGATAATGTCATGTCAAACTGGGTAATTAATTGCAAGACTGCAAAGGAGAAATGGGATGCTTTGGAAATAAGGTGTCAGGAAACTGATGCAATCAAGAAGAACATGAAGACTATACTCACTCAAGAGTATGAGCACTTTGACTCCGAAGCTGATGAGTCATTAACTGGATTATATGACAGGTTTGTCAAACTCTTGAATGATCTGTCACTGGTGGACAAGGAATATGATCTTGAAGATTCAAATCTAAAATTCCTGTTAGCTCTTCCTAAAAGTTGGGATTTGAAATCTACTACTATAAGAGACAATTATACTCTTGATGAAACTACTCTTGATGAAATTTATGGTATGCTCAAGACTCATGAACTTGAGATGGATCAAAGAAGTAAGAGGCATGGGAGAAAGTCAAGGTCAGTTGCTCTTAAGGCTGAGGAGGAAGTCCCCAAAGTGGCTGTCTCAAAGAAAGGCAAAGGACAGACTCTCATCACAAAGTCTGATTCAGATTCATCAAGTTCTGATAATGATGAGGATTCAGAAACTAAAAGTCTATCTGAGATGGATGCTGATGAAGAGATGATGAAATTATGTGCTCTTATGATGAAGGGTATCACAAAGATAGCCTACAACAAATTCAGAAAGGGAAAGAAGGTTTTCAGGAAAAGTGGAAGTTCTGATAAGAAGAGTTTAATAAAATCTGAAGGCAAAGAAGGAAAGTCTGACAGGGGAGACTACTCAAATGTTAAATGCTACAATTGTGGTGAAAGAGGCCACATATCTCCTGACTGCAAGAAAGGAAAGAGAGAAAAAGGCAAGGTCCTTGTCACAAAGAAGAAAAGCTGGACAGACACTTCAGATTCTGAAGATGAGGTGAACTATGCCTTGATGGCAAATGCTGATAGCAGTTCTGATGCTGCTGAGTTAAAGGTACCTCAAATAAGTTATGCTTTTCATACTGATGATATTACTGAATTGAGATCTTATCTTAAAACCATATTCATTAGCTATAGAGATCATACTTTAACATGTGATAGGTTAACTTCTGAAAATCTGGCTTTTAAGAAAATAAATGACTATTTAGAAAAAGAGTTAGTTATGTTCCATCAAACTCAGAAAGAAGAAGATGATACTTTTTATGTTAGAGATGAAGTGTTAAAATTGAATCAATCTCTAAAAACTGAGTTAGAAAAGGAAAGAGAGATTATCAGGACTTGGACTAACTCTGGCAGAATAACTCAGAATTTGCTAAGTAGTGGAAACTGGAAAGAGGGCTTAGGTTATGGAGATGATAAAAGTGAAATAGGAACTGAACAAATTAAGCCAATTATTGTTAAACAGACTACTAAGCCAAAGGTAAATCCTGTTAAGTTTGTAGCTAAAACTGTAAATTCTGATTCCGAACAGATGAAAGATATTGAGACAGAAGTTAAGGTAGAGTCAACTTCTGACAAATTAAAACAGGATAAACCAGCTGAAGTAAACATAGGCTTAATGACTAAGAAATAGCTTAAGTATAAGCTGAAAGAGATTAAGAATGTAAACAAGGTAAAGCCACCTAGGAAAAATAGGAATGGAAAGGAAGGTGTGAATAAAAGCAATAATTATAAGTCTGTTCCTAATGCTCCTAGAAAGAAATGCTATAACTGTGGAAACTCTAACCATCTTGCTTCTTTTTGCAGGAAGAATAAGGATATAAACTCTTTACCTCCTAAATCAGGAGTTAAGAGTCAGACTGTTAGGTTTAAACCACAAAATCCTTGTTTACATTGTGGTAGTTTATGGCATTCCATTTATACTTGTAAGGAATATCATAGTTTGTACTATGATTATTATCAAATAAAACCTTCTTTAAAGAAAGTTAGCATTATTCCTTCTAGTGTAAGTTCTGATGCAAAGTCTGATACTGTAAAATCTGATAAGAAAAATGTTAGCATAAACTCTGAAGTTAAATCCGCTGCAAATGCTAACAAACTTAATAAGGCCAAAGGATCCAAGCAAGTCTGGGTCCTTAAAACTAATAATTAGTGGTTTTTGTGATTGCAGGGCAACAGGAAAAATATCCTAGTTCTAGACAGTGGATGTTCAGGACATATGACTGGAAATAAAGCCCTGCTATCAGAATTTGTGAAAAAAGCTGGTCCAGGAGTTTCTTATGGAGATGGCAACATGGGAAAAACTCTGGGATATGGCAATATCAATCTTGGGAATGCCATCATTGAAAAAGTAGCTCTAGTCTCAGGAATTAAACACAATCTGCTGAGTGTTAGTCAAATATGTGACAGAGGTTATCATGTGGATTTCTTTAAAGAACACTGTAAAGTTGTAAGCAAATCTACAGGAAAAGTTGTTCTGAAGGGATACAGGCATGGTAACATTTATGAAGCCAAGCATTCAACAAGTACTGATGGTTCTGCAATCTGTCTGTTAAGCAGAGCATCAATTAAAGAAAGCTGGGATTGGCACAAGAAACTCTCTCATTTAAATTTTAACAATATAAATGAACTAGTCAAGAAAGATCTTGTGAGAGGACTGCCAAAATCAGTATTTGCTCCTGATGGCCTTTGTGATTCATGTCAAAAGGCAAAACAAAGAAAATCTTCATTCAAGAGCAAGACTGAATCTTCAATTTTTGAGCCTTATCACCTACTACATGTTGATCTATTTGGTCCAGTGAATGTCATGTCTATTGTAAAGAAGAAATATGCTATGGTCATAGTAGATGAGTTTACCAGATACACATGGGTGTATTTCTTCCACACAAAAAGTGAAACTGCATCTATCTTGATTGATCATGTCAAAGAACTGGATAAATTGGTCAAAGACTCTGTGAAAATCATAAGAAGTGATAATGGCACTGAGTTCAATAATTTGATCATGGAAGAGTTCAGCAAAGACCATGGAATAAAGCAGGAATTCTCTGCTCCTGGAACTCCACAGCAAAATGGAGTTGTTGAAAGAAAGAATATAACTCTTATTGAAGTTGCACGAACTATGCTTGATGAAGCAAAGTTACCAAGCTATTTTTGGGCTGAAGCTGTGCAGACTGCTTATTTTACTCAGAATGCAACACTTATCAACAAGCATGGAAAGACACCATATGAGATGGTGAAGAAAAAGAAGCCTAATATGAAGTACTTTCATGTATTTGGATGCAAGTGTTTTTTTCTTAAGACTCATCCTGAACATCTATCCAAATTTCATCTAAAAGCTGATGAAGGAATTTTTGTTGGATATCCACTTTCCACAAAAGCCTTCAGAGTCTACAATTTAAGAACAAGGGCTGTCATGGAATCTATCAATATCTTTTTTGATGATAAGAAGATTACTGGACTTGAAGATTTCAATGATCATGATCAGCTGAGATTTGAGAATGAAGTTTTAAATTCTGATTCTGTAAATTCTGATAATCTAATTCCTGATACTGCAAACTCTGATGGGTTACACTCTGATGTTATCGAAAATATGGTGACTACACCAAAGGAAAATGCACCTGTGCAGGGGGAGCATATTGAAGATCCAACCACATCCCAAGAAGCATCAGAACCTAGAACAGGCTCTTCAAGTTCTGATTCATCAAGTTCTGATGGGCCAAGTTCTGATAATTCTGGAAACTCAAATTCTGAAGGATCCAACTCAGAGAGCATAATTTCAGGGGGAGTATTAGAAAATGTTGATAGAGACAGCATGGATCATGGGGGAGCATCCAGTTCTAGAGATCACCTTCCATCTGCAAGAAAGTGGACTAAAGCACATACACCTGACTTGATTATTGGAAATCCTGAAGCAGGTGTTAGAACTAGAACAACAATATCAAATGAATGTCTCTATCATTCTTTTCTTTCTCAGACTGAACCAAAGAAAGTGGAAGAAGCTCTTCAAGATCCTGATTGGGTGCAAGCAATGCAGGAAGAGTTAAATGAATTTGAAAGAAATAAAGTCTGGACCCTAGTGCCAAGACCAAAGGACAGATCAGTTGTTGGTACAAAATGGGTGTTTAGAAACAAAACTGGTAGTGATGGCATAATTACAAGGAATAAAGCAAGGCTGGTTGCAAAAGGATATTCTCAACAGGAGGGAATTGATTATGATGAAACATTTGCACCAGTTGCTAGATTGGAAGCCATAAGGATATTTTTGGCTTATGCTGCTCACAAAAAGTTTACAGTCTTTCAAATGGATGTAAAAAATAATTTTATTAATGGAGAATTGGAAGAAGAAGTATATGTCGAACAACCTCCAGGTTTTGTAGATCGAAAATTTCCTAATCATGTCTACAGACTTGATAAAGCATTTTATGGCCTTAAGCAAGCTCCAAGAGTATGGTATGAGACATTAGCTCAGTTTCTTCTGGAAAGTGGATTTAACAGAGGGACTATTGATAAAACCTTATTCTATCTCAACTATGGAAATGACTTACTTTTGGTGCAGATATATGTTGATGATATCATTTTTGGTTCTACAAATGACAGACTTTGTAAAAGGTTTGCCAAGCTAATGCCGTCAAGATATCAAATGAGTATGGTGGGAGAACTTAGCTATTTTCTGGGCCTTCAAGTTAAGCAGAATGAGGAAGGAACTTTTATTTGTCAATCTAAGTACACCAGAAATTTGTTGAAGAAATTTGGAATGCAAGACTGTTCAAGTGCATCCACTCCTATGGCAACTGCACAAAAATTGGATAAGGATACTGGTACATCAGTAGATATTACTGATTACAGAGGTATGATTGGCTCACTAAACTATCTAACTGCAAGTAGACCTGATATTATGTATGCTACCTGTCTTTGTGCAAGATTTCAAGCAGATCCAAGAGAACCTCACTTAACAGCTGTGAAAAGAATTTTCAAGTACCTTAAGGGTACAGCTGATCTAGGATTGTGGTATCCTAGGGAATCAAACTTTAAGCTAATAGGTTACTCAGATGCAGATTTTGCAAGGTGCAAAATTGACAGGAAAAGCACAAGTGGAAGCTGCAAATTTCTTGGAGGCAGATTAGTTTCTTGGTTTAGATAGAAATAAAAGTCAATTTCCATATCAATTGCAGAGGCAGAGTACATTACTGCAGGAAGCTATTATGCACAAATTTTTTGGATGAAGAATCAGTTACTGGATTATGGGTTAACATATTCTAAAATACCAATTTACTGTGATAATCAAAGTGCTATTGCTATGACAGGTAATCCAGTTCAGCACTCAATGACAAACCACATCAGCATTAGGTACCACTTCATAAGGGAGCATGTGATGGAAGGTACAGTGGAATTGCATTTTGTTCCAACAGATCAACAACTAGCAGATATCTTCACAAAACCACTGTGTGAAGCTACTTTTACAAGATTGGTAAATGAACTTGGAATGGTTTCAGGTTCTTTCTCTAAATCTGTTTAGTTTATGTTCTGATACATCAGACCTTATGATTAGTATTTACAGATATTACTATCTTTATGTAATCTGTGCTTAATTGAAATTTACCTGAGTGCTGATTATTGTCTGATGTGAATTTCTAAACTCTGATAGTGATATGAATATTTCTGTGACTATTCAATCCAATGAGGATAACTGTGCTAGATACTGACCTAGTAGTCTCTAATATACTAAAAATCCCATGTTTGAAGTAATTGTTTATGTGGAAATCTTTTTACACAAGCAAATTCTGATATTGAGCTTGGTTAGGTTTACTTTGTGTATCTTATTACTAAGTCAAAAACTAGAATAGTGCTTCTTATCTGCTAAGTTCTGATGTTGGTAAATCTTATGGATATACTAAGTGCTGATAAGCCTCACTTATCAAAAGAAAATGTAAAGAAAAGAAATAAATATCATGTACTCCTTTGAGATCTAGAGAAAAATATATGTGGAAGGGAAGACCCAAGTGCATTGCTGGTATTAAACAATATGCATTAGAAAAGCAAAATACAATTTTCTTGACGACTTTTCACATTCTCTGGTTACTGGAGAAGTACTCTGATAATAGTATAAATTCTGATAAGCAGTTGTGACTCACTTACACTGAGGAGCTCCTATGAAAAAGAATATCAAAAGATGCATAAAATGAGCACAAAAAGTTGAGGTGGACTCATGCATGAACTCTTTCTATAGTAGACTTCAGACTAATGACAGATTTTGAGCAAAGTTCTTAGTTATGCCTTATTTCTAAGATGTACTGAAGTGAATCAGACTTTACTCTTTGTCTGATATTTAGCTTAAAGCACACACTTACACTCTATATGAATGATGAAAATTACTGTGGTGATCAATGTTGCTTTAGATAAACAGTTTAAGTGTCAGTTGCATAAATTCTGAGGACAAGTTCTGATGGAAGTTCTGATGATTAAGTTCTGCGGAAACCATATTAGTATTTGTGTGAAGAATTACAGAAATAAACATTCACTTTTTTAGCACAGAAGCCATATTCTGATGACCTTTAAATTTTGATAATAATCAAGTTCTGATGCTTACGTGGCAGTATTTATTTTCTTGATTTATTTTTGGTCAATACTTGAACGGTTCTATTTTATCAGAATATTGGTTTAAGTGAGATAAAGACAGTCATAATCATTTATTTCGTGGGAACAGTTTTTTATTGAAAAACTGCATGTGCATAATAATCATTACTTATTTCCCGTGCCCATTAACTATTGTCTTAACTACTGAATGGCTGACAGGTGTAAAGACTATTCCAATTCGTCTTAACTGCTGTCAAGTGGTGTGTATAAGTAAAAGAGAGAAAAGATTTTAAATCTTTTATCTACTTTTGTATTCTATACTCTCTCTCTTTTCTCTTATTCTCTCTATATTCTCTGATGGTTTTTACACAGGCATTTTACCAAACACCTTTCAGGCATTCTTATTACTCACTTCTTTTTCAATGGCACCCAAGGATCTAATCTTTAATGGAGCAAAGTTCATCCCCAACAACTATACTTCCATTCTAACCAAGAGTGACGCTCCGTCAGAAATTCATTTTGTTCAGGACTTCTAGGCTCACAGTGAAATAGGGTTCGCTTTGACGCAACCATCCACTTTATCTGGAACTCAAGTTCTGACGTTCTGGAGAACGGGACTTTATGATGATGGTGGTAAGGATGGGACTCCAAGCATCATTTTTACAGCAAAGGAGGTGGAGTACGTTGTTACTCCGGCAACAGTCAGGAAAGCTCTACATCCACCTGAGAACTGCCAGTTCAGTTCTGTTGTTGAGGAGCCATTGCTACAGTAAATGATGGCTAATTTAGGGTATGAGGAAAGTTTGGAAAAGTTGGGCCAACTAAAACGCCCACATATTCAAAGAGAATGGAGCTTTTTCTTCGATTGCATCACCAAGGCGTTCGCAAACAAATGCTCAAATTTTGACGCCATTCCGATTCTGACTCAACAAATTGGGTATGCTCTCCAAAACCAGTCTCACTTTGATTATGCCAAGACTGTGTTATATTTTATAGGAGATAGAATGAAAGAGGACAGGAATGTAGTTTAATTTGCTAGGTTCCGTCAGTTAATTTACGGTTACTGTACATCAGATGAACCACAACTAGCAAGTGAACACATAGAACCTTTTAGGCTAGCAAAAAGGGCTTTTACTGACCTTTTAATTGCTGATAATAAAAAGAAAGTTCTGAGGCCCCATAGAATTCCTTTAGCAGTAAAGCAAGCCCTTGTAAATGCTGATGCTGATACTTACTCTGTATTATATCCTGATGTTCCACAACAACAACAACAACCACAACCACAACAACCATCAGAACCTACTACTGCCACTCAACAAACACACACATCAGAACATGCCAACCAACTGATAAGTGGCATTTTATACCACTTAGAACATCTTATAATAGCTTAAATTGGTGTCTTGGAATCAAGTATTTTGTGTATTTGATGCGTTTCTAGAGTTTAAGCATTTCAGGGTATTAATTGCAATTCTGGGGAGATTTCATCAAGAATAAGCCTTGGCATATGTTTGGCATTGCACGTGGGAAGATAGGAGCAGAATGCAGCAAGAAAAGGGAGCAAAAACAGAGCATTTTCCAGAAGAGGTCTGAGCGCCCGCTCAGTTCTGCTGAGCGACCGCTCAGGAAGCTGAGCGCCCGCTCAGGAATGCTGAGCGGCCGCTCAGGAACGGAATTTTAGATTAATTATTTTAGACTCCTGGTTCTGTTTAACTTCCAACTTCTGAGTTAGTTGGGTTTTATGGGACTCCTATATAAGTAGTTTTCAGAGATATTTCACAGAGGTTGGATCATAGTATTAATCGAGGAGCGAGGAGATAAGGAAGAAGACCGTGTTAGCACATCGCAACGAAGAGGAAGCATATTTTCTTGTGATTCTTTATTTCATTGTAACGTTGGATGCTAGGTTTCTTTACTTTGAACTTATTTACTCTCGTGATGTACTCTGGTTTAATATAAGTAGTTTTAGTTATTACTCTCGTGTGTTATTATCATGTTTTCATATGAACCCATGATGACGATGAGTTCTCTCATGGGCTAATCGTGATAATGGGGTCGTAACAGATTTACTATGGAATTTTTTAGTTAGTTGTTTAATACCTTAGTGTGTGATGATTGTTGATATCTAGTATTGGTTGTGCTTATTCGTCTTATGTGCGTCGCGAACATATAAGATAGGGTGTTAATCTCTTGTGAAGCGACGGTGGATCTTGAGATTTAGAACTTGCCATTCTAGCATAGGTTCATGTATGATTATGCATGATTAATGGGTAACTCTAACCGTTTTACTTGCCCTGTGTAATCATAAGGAATAACTTGTGCTTAAATTGTTATGTTGTCAAAATTATGTAGACATATAGGGTCTCAACATAATTGATGCCTATTCAACTTCTATCTTAATTGTGGATGCTTGGTAGAATGGTATTAGTACAATAAAAGTTGCCTTTTATCAGTCTCGTGTTGTTCGATTAATATCATCACTGTTGCATGCTAAGGGTAATGACAATGACTATTGAAGGAGGTAGTAATGAAGTTGTGATCTCATGTGTGTTTTAATATTATTAATTCAAGTGTCAGTTAAGTGCTTAATTCTCGTAGTTAATTGTAGTTAATAATTAGTTAATCAAATTTAAGTGTTATTGTCTTAACATTGAGAATTAATTATACATTGGTGAGTTAGTGTTAATTGAACATAATTAGTCTGAGTCTCTGTGGGAACGAATTAGAAAGTATTCTATATTACTTGCGAACGCGTATACTTGCGTGTATTATTAGCGCATGTTTTCACCCTAACAAGTTTTTGGTACCGCTGCCGGGGACTCGGCGTATTTGTTTAGTTTATGTACTTACCATCAGTGGTCATTAGAACTCATTGATTAAGACTTGTTACTTATTGTTTCCAGTTGTGTTTCAGGTACTTTAGCGAGCGTTTATGCAAACACGTTTTCGCACTCGCAAGAGGACTTTAGATATGGCTGAGGAGACAGACGAATTTCTTGATATTCCGGAGAAGATGGATTTTGAAGATTCGGATTCAGGAAGTGAGCAGAAAGAGCTACTAATAATGGGTGATCGTATAGTTCCGGCAGATCCAGCTCTTATGGACTTTTCTCGGCATAAAATTGATGACATTCAGTCAAGCATCCTTCACCCGGCTATTCAGGCTAACACTTTTGAAATCAAGCCGGGCACTATTCAGATGGTGCAGAATTCTGTTTCTTTCGGAGGTGCTGCGACTGAAGACCCCAACATGCACATAAGGAATTTTGTCGAGATCTGTAGTACTTTAAAATATAATGGTGTGACTGATGAGGCTATCAAGCTGAGGCTTTTCCCATTCTCACTGAGGGATAAAGCTAAGGACTGGTTACATTCTGAACCAGCTAGGTCCATCACTACTTGGCAAGATCTTGGGCAAAAGTTTCTGGTGAAGTTTTATCCAATGGCGAAGACTGCGGCTATGAGGAGTGCTCTTACTCAGTTTACGCAGAAACCTACAGAATCTATGTGCGAAGCTTGGGAGCGCTACAAGGAGATGTTGAGAAAGTGTCCACATCATGGTATGCCTGATTGGATGGTGATCACTGGTTTCTATAATGGTTTGGGGGCCCAATCTCGGCCCATGCTCGATGCAGCAGTTGGAGGCGCCTTGTGGGCCAAAAGCTATACTGAGGCTTATAATCTTATTGAAACTATGGCTGCAAATGAGCATCAAAACCCAACTCAAAGGATGATGCCTGGGAAGGTAGCAGGTATTCTGGAAGTTGATGCAGCTACAGCTATTGCAGCGCAGCTCCAAGCGCTGTCTATGAAGGTCTATTCTTTAGCCACCTATGGAGTCAATCAGATAGCTATGGTCTGTGAGCTTTGTGCAGGTTCTCATGCTACGGATCAGTGTTCTCTTGTTAATGAATCTGTTCAGTATGTGAACAATTATCAGCGACCGCAGCAGCCTGTGCCAGCTACTTATCATCCTAAAAACAGAAATCATCCAAATTTCAGCTGGAGTAATAATCAGAATGCTATTCAGCAACCATATCTGCAAGGCGTAAGTAAACAATTTAATCCACCTGGATTCCAGCAACCACAACAGTATGCTCAAAGGCAATCATATCCTCAACAAGGAGGTGCTGCTCCACCCTCTAGTGCTGATTTTGAGGAACTTAAGCTGTTGTGCAAAAGTTAGGCGGTTTCTATCAAGACCTTGGAAAATCAAATTGGTCAAATAGCCAATGCAATGCTCAATCATCAACCTGGCACACTTTCTAGCGATACTGAAGTGCCAGGCAGGAAGGAAGCTAAAGAGCAAGTCAAGGCTATTACCTTAAGGTCTGGAAAAGTTGCTGATGCTGAAAAAGCAAAAGACGGGGAAGCTGAAGTTGGTGATGAAGAAGCTAAGCAAGGGGAGAAAGCGGAAGAACCAAGGAAGACTACTGTCGAACACACTCTTCTTGAGGGTAATACAAGGGAGAAACAACTCTATCCTCCACCACCTTTCCCTAAGAGGTTGCAACAACAAAAGCTGGATAAACAGTTTGGTAAGTTTCTAGAGGTGTTCAAGAAACTTCACATCAATATACCTTTCGCTGAGGCTCTGGAGCAAATGCCTAGTTATGCAAAATTTATGAAGAGTATTCTTTCAAGGAAGGTGAAACTGGATGACCTTGAGACCGTTGCTCTAACGGAAGAATGCAGTGCTGTGCTGCAACAAAAGTTACCTCCAAAACTTAAAGATCTAGGTAGCTTCACCATTTCTTGCACCATTGGCAAGCTGTCTTTTGACAAGTGCCTGTGTGATTTGGGAGCAAGCATCAATCTGATGCCGTTGTCTATCTTAAAAAAGTTGAATTTTCCTAATCCAAAGCCCACCTACATGTCTCTACAATTGGCTGATCGTTCTATTACATACCCACGAGGCATAGTGGAGGATGTGCTAGTAAAGGTGGATAAGCTCTTCTTTCCTGCAGACTTTGTTATTCTGGATTTCGAGGAAGATAAGAAGATTCCCATAATCTTGGGGAGACCTTTCTTGGCTACAGGCCGTACCTTGATAGATGTGCAGAAAGGTGAACTTACTATGTGGGTGCAAGATTAGGATGTGACATTCAATGTATTCAAAGCGATGAAATTCCCTACAGAAGACGAGGAGTGCTTAAAGGTGGATTTGATTGATTCTGCGGTTAATTCAGAACTTGACCATATGCTAATATCTGATGCATTAGAGAAAGCCTTAATGGGGGATTTTGACAGTGAGGATGAGGATGGCAATGAGCAACTACAATATCTAAATGCTTCTCCTTGGAGGCGAAAGCTAGACATGCCATTTGAATCTCTTGGTACTTCTGACCTCAAAAATGCTGAAGGAAAGCTCAAACCATCTATTGAGGAAACATCTACCTTGGAACTTAAACCATTTCCTGAACATTTGAGGTATGCTTTTTTAGGTGATGTATCTACTTTGCCTGTTATTATTGCATCTGACCTTTCAGGTAGTGAGGAGGACAAGCTCTTGAGGATCTTGAGAGAATTCAAATCGGCTATTGGATGGACTATAGCAGACATCAAGGGGATCAGCCCTTCGTACTACATGCATAAAATTCTGCTAGAAGAGGGTAGTAAGCCGACTATTGAGCAACAACGCAGACTTAATCCTATCATGAAAGAAGTGGTGAAGAAAGAAATTCTGAAGTGGCTGGATGCAGGAATCATTTATCCTATTTCTGACAGTTCTTGGGTGAGCCCCGTGCAATGTGTACCTAAGAAAAGAGGTATTACTGTGGTAGCAAATGAGAAGAACGAGCTCATCCCCACTCGAACAGTCACAGGATGGAGGGTATGCATGGACTACAGAAAGTTGAACAAGGCCACAAGGAAGGATCAGTTCCCTCTTCCATTTATTGATCAGATGCTTGACAGGTTGGCCGGTCATGAGTATTATTATCTTCTGGATGGTTATTCGGGGTATAATCAGATATGTATTGCACCAGAGGATCAAGAAAAGACTACCTTCACTTGTCCATTCGACACGTTTATTTTTTGCAGAGTTTCGTTTGGCTTATGTGGCGCACCGGCCACTTTTCAGAGATGTATGATGGCTATATTCTCTGATATAATTGGAAATAATGTCGAGGTGTTCATGGACGACTTCTCCGTCTTTGGACGTTCGTATGATGAATGTTTGAATAATCTTCGTGCGGTGCTCAAAAGGTGTGTAGAAACTAATTTGGTGCTTAATTGGGAAAAATGTCACTTTATGGTGCGTGAAGGCATTATTCTTGGGCATAAGGTCTCTAGCAAGGGTTTTGAGGTGGACAAAACCAAGGTGGGAGTCATTGAAAATCTTCCACACCTATTTCCGTGAAAGGAATCCGTAGTTTTCTTGGTCATGCGGGTTTTTATCGGCGTTTCATCAAGGACTTTTCAAAGATATCTAAGCCGTTGTGCAACTTGCTCGAGAAGGATGTGCCTTTCAAATTTGACGATGAATGCTTGACGACTTTCGAGACTCTCAAAAAGAGTTTGATAACTGCACCAGTTATTACGGCACCTGATTGGACAGAGCCTTTTGAGATGATGTGTGATGCGAGTGATTATGCGGTGGGCGCAGTTCTTGGGCAGCGCAAGAATAATCTCTTTTATGTGATCTACTATGCTAGTAAGACTTTAAATGGAGCTCAAATGAACTACACCACTAATGAGAAGGAACTTTTGGCTATATTCTTTGGTTTCAAAAAATTTCGATCTTATTTGCTTGGGACAAAGGTGACAGTGTTCACTGATCATGCGGTCATCCACTATTTGATTTCCAAGAAGGATTTGAAGCCTAGACTCATTCGTTGGGTGCTCTTGCTACAGGAATTTGAGTTAGAGATCAAGGATCGAAAAGGTACCGAGAATCAAGTAGCTGACCATCTCTCTAGATTGGAGAATCCCGATTCTACTTCACATGATAAGACAGTGATCAACGAATCTTTTCCTGATGAGCAGTTGTTCGCAGTTCAGGAGGAAGAACCATGGTTCGCAGATATTGTAAATTATCTTGTCAGCAATATAATGCCTTCTAATATGAATATAGCTCAAAAGAAGAAGTTTCTGCATGAGGTGAAGTGGTATATGTGGGATGAACCATATTTGTTTAGACAGGGAGCTGACCAGATCATCAGGAGATGTATCCCATTCTGTGAGACGGAGGGGATATTACGAGACTGCCACTCCACAGTTTATAATGGACATTATGGTGGTGAGAAGATGACAACTCGTATTCTATAAGCAGGTTTTTTCTAGCCTACTTTGTTTAAGGATGCTCATCAGTTCATTTTAAGGTGTGATCGTTGCCAAAGAGTGGGAAATCTTACGAGGAAGGATGAGATGCCGTTAAATGTGATGCTTGAAGTCGAGGTCTTTGATGTTTGGGGAATCGATTTCATGGGGCCATTTGTCTCGTCCTGTAATAATCAGTACATCTTGCTGGCAGTCGATTATGTCTCAAAATGGGTAGAAGTCAAAGCTCTATCGACGAATGATGCAAAGGTAGTGTTGAATTTTCTTCATAAGCAGATTTTTACAAGGTTTGGAACGCCATGAGTATTCATAAGTGATGAAGGGTCGCATTTCTGCAACCGTAAGTTCACTTCTATGATGCAGCGGTACAATGTGAATCATCGTGTTGCTACTGCCTATCATCCGCAAACGAATGGTCAAGCAGAAGTGTCTAATAGAGAGATCAAGCGCATTTTAGAGAAGGTTGTTTGTCCGTCAAGGAAGGATTGGTCTTTAAAGCTCGATGAAGCTGTTTGGGCTTACAGAACAGCATACAAGACTTCACTTGGGATGTCCCCGTTATGGTAAGGGATGTCATTTACCTGCGGAGCTTGAGCATAAGGCCTATTGGGCGTTGAAGAAGTTGAACCTGGATCTAGATGCAGCTGGAAAGAAGCGAATGCTTCAGCTAAATGAACTTGATGAATTTCGACTCGAAGCGTACAAGAACAACAAAATGTACAAGGAAAAAGTGAAAAGGTGGCACGACAGGAAGCTACATCCTAAGTCATTTGTGTCGGGGCAGCAAGTTCTTTTATTCAACTCTCGTCACCGACTTTTTCCTGGAAAGTTGAAATCAAGGTGGTCTGGACCTTTTATGGTCAAAACTATGTTTCCACATAGAGCGGTGGAGATTTTTGAGAATGATCCGGACCAAGCATTCAAAGTCAATGGTCAGCATTTGAAGCATTACTATGGGGACACGACAAACCGGGAAGTGGTTAGTATCGTTTTATTGTCAACTTGATTAAGGTACGCTACGTCAAACAAATGACGAAAAAGAAGCGCTTCTTGGGAGGCAACCATGATTTGTTGTTACAGGAACCCTTAGAAGTTAGTAACCTATCCAAAAACACAAAAAAATAAGAAAAACAGGGCAAGAATTTTTTTTTTCCAGAAGACCCCTGAGCGCCCGCTCAGCTCTGTTGAGCGACCGCTCAGCAAGCTGAGCGCCCGCTCAGCTTTGCCGAGCGACCGCTTAGGGGCCGACTGTCAAAATTTTTTTTAAGCCTTATAAAAATCCAAAACAAATCTGAAAAAATTAAAAATCAAAACACAGCCCCACTACCCACGGATTATCTTCCCATTACCAACGTTTTTAACCCTCAAACCCACTCCTAATAAAATTTTACCCTAATCTCTACCCTATATATATACAACTATTCCATATACTCCCCCATACACTTTCAAACCTTAAACTATCTCCCATATTCAAAAACACAAATGTTAAACACTTTTTCTCAGTTTCGATGGCACCCAAGAGATCCAGGACTATTGATAGCAGCAACACTGTTCCTACTGCTGATTCTTCGAGGGGTACTGCTGCGAGGCCGCGTTTGTTTGATAGGGCTGCTGAGGAGGAGTATACTAGGCTTCTGGGTAAGCCGATTTTGAAGGAGAGGGGATTCTTACCATCGGGGAGGCATGGTGAGTTGTTGCCAATGATTGCTGTGAAATGTTGGATTACTTTTTGTGAGTCACCAGAGGCAGTTCTGATGAGCGTTATTCGCGATTTCTATACGAATGCGAAGGCTGAAAAGAATGGGTTTTCTGTTGTGCGGGGGATGACGGTGGATTATCACCTTGAGGCGATTCGCCGTGTGATTGGGCAGTGACAGAGGAAGCCCACGGAGGAGAATTGGAATGAGAAGACTGTTGAGGATTTTGACTTGAATTTGATTTGTGCTACTCTCTGTAGGCCGGGCACAGTTTGGACTTTCAAGACTGGGACTAATAAGTATCGCCATTTTCCGGCGATTGCGATGAATAGGTATGCCCGTGCATGGAATGCCTTTATTTGTGCTAATATTCTGCCTACTTCGCATATACATGAGGTCACAGTTGAGCGAGCACAGTTGTTATGGGGTATTTTGAATGAGGAGTACTATGTGGACCTTGGTGAGTTCATCTACCAAGGAATTCTGAAGTTTTTGAGGGGAGCTAAGCACATGAACATTCCTTATACATCCACGGTTACAAAGCTTTGCCGAGCAGTGGGAGTTCAGTGGCCGTCTCATGAGCAGTTGCAGCTGCCGGTCGATCCTATTGACTCCGAGACTCTGAATGCGATGCATGAGTGGACTGGTGGAGAGCCCGAGGAGCATGGGCTGGGTTATCGTCTTCCAGGAGGGCGTTTAGCATGCGGTGCTACCATGGCGAGGCCAGGGCGTGATGAGGCTGGTTCTTCTAGAGCTCAGGAGGGTGCTGGGATGGATGATGCCCAGTATAGGAGGCTGTCGAGGAGGATGGATGCTATGTACGAGACACAGAGCAGGTTTGCTCAGGAGCTCACCCTTGCGCTTGGGACTGCTTTTAGAGGCCTTGGAGCTGACATCTAGTGGCCAGTTTTTGGTGAGGACTCTGCATATCCGCCTCATGATACTCCACCCTCTGAGGGTGATGATGATGATGATCTCTCCGAGTAGGTATCCTCTGTGTTCCTTTCTACTACCTTCACTGGGGACAGTGAAGATTTTAAGTTTGGGGGTGGTAGTTAAGGAATATTTTGTGTGTGTGTCATATAGTTGCATATTCATGATAGTTTAGTTCATATAATTGCATATTTTTGCCATATAGTTTTTATTTTATTTTATTTTATAGCTTTATTTATCATGTCATGTAGCTCATGCATATACCATGATCCCTTTTGCGTTGCTTTACCAATTGATTTGTGGCATTGATGCGAGTGTAGTGATAGCGTTAAAGTGATGTTGAGTATTGTAGGTTGACGTGCATGCTAGAAACACTTGTAATTTCACTAAGTTTTAGAGAATGCTTAAGGACTAGATTGTTGTTATGGTTTGATGGTTTTCAAGGTTAATCTATTGATTATGCTTAGAATTTATAATAGGTTCTTAGTGATAAAAGACATGAATAGAAAAATTGGAGTAAAAATTGGAATTCATTGCTAATTGTGGCTAGGCGTCAAGTGGCTAGTAGCCGTCTTGTATTTTTATGCGAGTAGTCTAGGGTTGAGCAAGATGGAGCGAATCGCACTTGCTCAGAAATTTTGAAAAAAAATATATAGAAAAAAAGAGAAAAATAGAAAAAAAAGAAAAGAAAAGAAAAAATAGAGAGTTAATGCATAATTGATCACGAGTGGGCTCTTTGGTATTTGAGTTATTAAGTTCTTAGGGGACTTTGTGCCTAGTGACCTAAGGCTTTTATAGTCTGGGATCCGCTAACCTAACGCTCGCTACATGCATGCCATTGCATAAATCTTTTGTGGACCTCACTCATTGTACGGTCAAATAAGCATTTGTGTGGTGTTAAATAAAAAGCATGATTCCGTAATAAACTCCAGTAATCTTGAAGTGTTATAAATCATTTTGTGTCTAGAATTTTATTCTTTATATAATCATGTAATTATCTTGAGGATAATTGAGTTATGATAATTGATCTAGTTTTGAAGCATATTTGTTAAGCATCCGCACACACCACGTTTCCGGCTGTATATTAGTTTGCATGATTTGATTGATCTTTATTCGCCTAATTGTATTTGTTGAGATGTCGTAAGTTGGTTGGTTTGGTCGTAGTAAGGGGGATCGCTGCATTTCATATAGATTGCATTCATGCATGTTTTTGTTTTGTTTTTGAGTCTGTGACGCTTGAGGACAAGCATCGATTTAAGTTTGGGGGTGTGATAAGTGGCATTTTATACCACTTAGAACATCTTATAATAGCTTAAATTGGTGTCTTGGAATCAACTATTTTGTGTATTTGATGCATTTTTCTAGTGTTTGTGCATTTCAGGGTATTAATTGCAATTCTGGGGAGATTTCATCAAGAATAAGTCTTGGCATGTGTTTGGCATTGCGCGTGGGAAGATAGGAGCAAAATGCAGCAAGAAAAGGGATAAAAAACAGAGCATTTTCCAGAAGGGGTCTGAGCGCCCGCTCAGCTCTGCTGAGTGACCACTCAGGAAGCTGAGCGCCCGCTCAGGAATGCTGAGCGGCCGCTCAGGGATGGAATTTTAGATTAATTATTTTAGACTCCTGGTTCTGTTTAACTTCCAACTTCTGAGTTAGCTGGGTTTTATGGGACTCCTATATAAGTAGTTTTCAGAGACGTTTCACAGAGGTTGGATCGTAGTATTAATCGAGGAGTGAGGAGATAAGGAAGAAGACCGTGCTAGCACACCGCAACGAAGAGGAAGCATATTTTCTTGTGATTCTTTATTTCGTTGTAACGTTGGATGCTAGTTTTCTTTACTTTGAACCTATTTACTCTCGTGACGTACTCTGGTTTAATATAAGTAGTTTTAGTTATTACTCTCGTGTGTTATTATCATGTTTTCATATGAACCCATGATGACGATGAGTTCTATATGGGCTAATCGTGATCATGGGGTCATAACGGATTTACTATAGAATTCTTTAGTTAGTTGTTTAATACCTTAGTGTGTGATGATTGTTGATATCTAGTATTGGTTGTGCTTATTTGTCTTATGTGCGTCGCGAACATATAAGATAGGGTGTTAATCTCTTGTGAAGCGATGATGGATCTTGAGATTTAGAACTTGCCATGCTAGCATAGGTTCATGTATGGGTATGCATGATTAGTGGGTAACTCTAACCGTTTTACTTGCCCTGTGTAATCATAAGGATTAACTTGTGCTTAAATCGTCATGTTGTCAAATTCTATAGACATGTAGGGTCTCAACATAATTGATGCCTATTCAACTTTTATCTTAATTGTGGATGCTTGGTAGAATGGTATTAGTATAATGAAAGTTGGCTTTTATCAGTTTCGTGTTGTTCGATTAATATCATCACTGTTGCATGCTAAGGGTAATGACAATGACTATTCAAGGAAGTAGTAATAAAGTTGTGATCTCATGTTTGTTTTAATATTGTTAATTCAAGTGTCAATTAAGTGCTTAATTCTCATAGTTAATTGTAGTTAATAATTAGTTAATCAAATTTAAGTGTTATTGTCTTAACATTGATAATTAATTATACATTGGTGAGTGAGTGTTAATTGAACATAATTAGTCCGAGTCTCTGTGGGAACGAATTAGAAAGTATTCTATATTACTTGCGAACGCGTATACCTGCGTGTATTACTAGCGTGTGTTTTCGCCCTAACACCAACCATCAATACATAATCAGGTGAAGCCTTCTTCTTCTAGAGCAAAGAGGACTAAAGAAGTACCTCAGGCACAACAGAAAAGAAGGAAGATGATTTTAAGAGATGAGTCTGATGATGAGGTACAGGTTCAACCATCCGAACCTGTTGCTGAAGTAGCTGAGAAGGTCTCTTCTCAGACAGCTCAAGAAACTGGAGTTCTAGGCCCCTAAAAAGGTTTAGAAAGCTAAACTCTGATGATCAAGCTCCCAGAGTCTCTTCACCAGCTAAGAGACTTAAAAAGCAAAGAGCACGGAGGGCTGTCGAAGAATCAACCTCTGAAGAAGGAATGGAAGCAGCAGTTGTGGAAGGGGGTGAGGAATCTATGATCCCACAAGAACCTACTATAGTTGAATCTCTTCCAAGTGTTGAGCCAGAACTTTATGAAGCTCATAAATCTCCAATCCAAGAGCCAGAGACTACTCCAATGCCTACACATCCTATGTCTCCAATAAACTCTCCAGTACATGCTGAAATTGATATCAACAACTAGGATGTGCCTTTGGTCTTGTATCTGGAAGCTCCATCTACTTCACATCTTTCTCAGTACACTCTACCAACAACTCCATTGCTAGATGCTGATGACCATGCAGATGAATCTTCTATCGCTTCACATACAATCATTCTATCAAAAGATGCTGATACTGAAGATTCTGCAAGTTCCGTTGAAGAAAATACTGGTGAAGCTGCTACAAATATAAATGCTGATGCAGCCAGTCCTTCTGGACATGTACCTCTACAAACAATTGGTAAAGCTGAATTGATTAAGAAGTTTGTGAGAAAGGATGCACCAGTTCCTTGGAGTCAAACTAACAGAGGAAGAGAATGGATCAAGGAGTGGAACAAAGTTGATTGTGTTCCTACTGCAGATGTTCTTGCTGAGCACCTGGCTAAAGCTGATGAGATGCTGATGAATGATGACTTCAAAGCATAGCTCAGAGTTACTGCATTGAGTACCAGAAATCTTCAAGGTCAACACTCAATAACTCAAGCCAAGGTGGACAAAATTCAAGATACAGTGACTAAGCAAACCATGAATGTCACATTGGACAAGAAAGGGTTTTTTAAGCCAGCCTTTGACCGCATTGAGTATATAGAAAAGACTCAAGAAATGCAGCAAGCTCAACTATCTGATATTTTAAAGAATCAAGCAGCTCAACAAAACCAACTCAATGAAATCCAAAACTCTGTGGAATTGCTTGTCTCCCTGCTTCTACCAGATGATTCCAAAAAGGGGGAGAAAGTAATTAAGTTCAAATGCACAACTGATCAACCACTGAAGGGTAAGGATGATGATAATGAAGACCAGGGAAACTCTGAAAGGAGTAGATGTCTAAGTCAAGGCAGGGGTTCTTTATCAAGGGAAGCCAGAACTATAAGTCAAAGAACAAGTTCTGATACTAAAAGGATAAGTTCTGATGAACAAACTCTGAAACTTGATGAAGAGATCTCCAAAAGGCTGTTTCTAAAGGACAATCCAGGCATTGATATTGAAAGTCTGAAGGAAGAAGAGATTAGACTGAAAGCTAAAAATGACAAATCTAAGTCAAAGTCTAAAACTCAAGTCACAGCAAAGAAACCACCTAAGCCTAAGGGCATTGTGATCAAAGAGAGGACAAATACTGAGGCATCTAAGGCCAAGTCCAAATCACAGGTGGAAGTTGATCCCAGATTTAAGGGTAAGGCAAAAGCTGATGAATCTGTAAAGATATATCTGCCAACCATGGATCTGGAAGTAAATGCTGATGAAGGTACAAGCATGATTTTGAAGGAGAAAAGGAATATTCAAGCAACCTCTGATAGAGCTCAAGTTGTCTTGACATCAAAAGAAAAGGAAACCTCTGACATTGCTCATGTTAAAACTTCAACAGTTCTACTACCTGGGTTTACTAAAGCTCAATAATCTGCTCAACCTATGAAGACTTCAACAAATGTTTTTCAGGGTAGATTGATCCAAGGGAAGGAAGCTAGAGATAAAAAAGGACTGGGTAATCCTGATGAGAAAAGAATAAATAACTCTACCTCAGATCCTACATCCCTTACTGAACCAGGAGTAGGGACAACTCCAGAAAGACTAAATCAATTAGAGTCTGTACAGATGGTCTACAACTCTAAGCTGAAAGAAGACATAATGCTTTATTTTATGACAGATGGGAGAGTATTCCAGATAAGAAAGAATGCAATTCGGTTGAAGTATTATGAAGAACTGCAACATGTTTTATTTCTACTTCAAGTGAAGAACATGTCAACAGATGGTGCTGCCAGATACTTAATATCTGATATTCAGAGGCAGAAGAAACTTTACTCTGTAAAGTCTGACAGACCATACTATCCAAAGTACAGAGCTCACAATGGTGATTTAGTTGAGATGATGCCCAATACCGCTAAGATCACTACTTTTCTGGGTATTAAGGGTGTTGAATTTAATTTGGAGTCTGATAAAGCTTATCTGACCAGACTGGATCAGGAGATAAGGAAAGCAAAGATTAATGATATCAGGGCTGCTATCTTTCAGACAGGAGAAGATATAGCTGAACTTAAAGATGCTAAAAGGAGGATGATAAATGAACTTGAATATGCTGGGAGAACTCTTCTGAAAAACTATCTCAGAACAACTCCTGGCATTCAAGAGATCGCACACTGAAGCCAGGTCGAGGACTACAACTGTTAAATTTTGAAGGATATACAGGCTGAAGCTGATATCAGAATTTAAGGATGGTAAAAGCTACAAGGACTGTGAGTTGTAGTTATCTAGTCAAATTCTCATATGCATTTGTACTTAATGTTTTTGACATCATCAAATATCTATTGAACTTGTATATTATGTTAATTTAAAAGTTGGGGGAGATTGTTAGATATATTTGTGATGTCATGTCTAATAATGATTTGTGTTTAGTTTTTCAGATCTTGACTAACAGGACAAATGAGGACTTAACTGGAAATCAATACTTATAATAAAGTCAGAACTCGAGATATCAGAACTTAAGTTATCAGAACTTAAGATATCAGAAGATATTCATCAGAAGATAATATCAGGACTTAAGAAGACTTTCAGATAATGAAGGCGGCTGATTGAAGGGAAAAAAGATCAAGACTAAAACAAGAAGAGATATGCATGGAGAAGAATTCTATGAAGAATAAAAGACTTGGAGGAAAAGATAACTAATTGATATATTTTAGGATATAGAATTATATTCGATATCAATTAGAGATTATCTTATAAATTTTTGGTATATAAACACAGTATAGGGTTTACACTAGATGTGTTATCATTATCGAGAATATTATTCATTGTAACCCTAGCAGCTCTTAATGATATTGTTCATCACTGAGAGAGAACAGTTCCATTGCAATACTGTTTTATTAATAAGATTATTGTTTGTTACATACTTGTGTTCTTAATTCGATTTGATTGTATGATACACTGTATTCAACCCCCTTCTACAGTGTGTGTGACCTAACAGTGAATAATGTACAATATAATATAATCTTTTGAACCAAATATTATAGATTAAACTCGAGGCTTGTTATGTGTCATCCTCTTCATGGTTTAATCCAGGTTTCTTTGATTAATGAGTAGACAATCATTTCAAATCAACATTTGAGCGTGGTGCCACACATTTCATAGTCTAGCTCACACAAGAGGCCAATAATATCTCTCCAAAATTAGGAGGGTTAAATCCTTTCTAGATCATTCATATTTCTCACACGATTCTTAATATACCCGAAATCCACTTTTATCATTACCCGGACAAAGGCAACTTTTGATGTAATCAAAGTATATTAATCATCGTGTAGATATATAATGATTTCAAGTCGAAGGGCCATTACATCATTATCACTATGAGAATTACTTATGACACAACAGACATGTAGAATCTCACATTGGGTCTATCCAGCACCATGTATATTTACATCTGCTCGTGTTTTCGACTTTATTATCTTTATACCTATGATCAATGAGATGTGATCATCAGTCAACAAGCACACTAGTCTTAATGCATTATTATTGTCCCTTAATAATGATACTCGACTAGGGATATTTGGGAATATCGATACTATTCATATAATCTCATTTCTAAGTCACGTACGTAGAGATATATAATTCATATCATATTCCAAGGACATTTATTAATCTAATATTTATATCGAAGTATGGTAGGTCCGTAATACAACTGTAGAGGGGGGGGGGGTGAATACAGTTTATGCAATCAATTCGATAAATTTTTAACATAATCAATAGTTTTTATATTAACAGATAAAAACCGATTATAAAAGTACTCTCTCAAAGGATGAACAATTATCCTTGAGAGCTTCTAGGTTATCTTAAAGATATAAAAATTCGTAACACATATAGTGTAAACCTAATATGTTCTTATATAGTGCACAGTTACACAATCAATAAGGAATCCTATTCTAATATAATAAGGAAACCTAATACATATCCATGTATGATTGATTCAGTAAGTAAAGTCCTTCATTGCCTTGAATTCTGTAATCCTTTTCCTTCTCAAATATCTACTGATGCGACAAATACTGATCATCAAATGCTGATCATCAAGTACTGATAGACAAGTAGTGATGATGTCACCTTCAGTAACTCCTGATATCAAATACTGATAATAACTCCTTACAGTTTATATCTTGATATCATCAATTATATCTAACAATCTCCCCCAACTTATGCATTATGAAATTATGTACAAGTTCTAATTGGTGATGTCAAAACTATCTAAATGCAGAAATTAAATATACATATACATTCTTACAAGCAGTGGTTATCAGACTTTAACTTCAGTTCTGAACTCTAACACAGTCTTCAGCTTCTTCAAGGAACTTCTTCAATAGATTTTCTTCCATAACATACAAATACCATTGCATCCTCTGCTTGATATCTTTTAGCTCATCTGTTAATTCATCATTTTGGTAGATAGCTTCCCTGAGATCATGTAGTTTTGAATTTCCAAGAGATAGATCATCCAGTTCCAGAAATCCAATTTTCTTTCCATCAGGATTAAAAGTTAAGACCTCCGTTCCCAGAGACATAATCACTTTAGATCCTCCAATAGGCATACCAACAGCATATTTAGTTTGATCAATGTACTTTGGAATGTAGTTTGACTTGTAAGTCAATCCTCTCTGCTTTAACTATATTAAGTTCTTCAAAAATGCAGACCATCTGGCAGTTACAAAGTTGTTTACCTTAAGAATTGTAGCAAAGAATTCTAACTTATGCCATGGTTTGTCTTTCATATGCTCTTGCGTTATCCTCAACCTCCTCCCAGACTCCAGAAAATAAATCAATTTCTCTACAACAAGATCAATAACAATTTGTATTGACATAATCTTCTGCAAGTCTTGAAGCTTCATATTATCTCCAATTTCTATCAAATTTCCATTCTTTCTTAGAATTAAAGCATCAGAGATAAATGGATCGGCACTTAACCTTCCCAGACCACTTGTGATACCAGGTCTTCTAGCATGATAACTCCCACTGTAAATCTTCTTTAATGTTTCAGAGGAATCTCTTTTAGGTGCAGGCTTCTTGCTTCCCCATAGTAACTTCTTCTTCTCTTCTAAAGAAATCACTGGTATATCAGGATTTATATTATCAGAATCAGGATTTTTTGTCTCATCTTGAATTAGGTTTGGATTGTCAATAACTTGAGTAGTATCAAAGGTTATGATTGGTTGAGTATCAGCATTTGTTTCTTCATTAACTTGAGCAATGTTAGAGGTTAACTTCAGTTTTTTAGCTCAGTCAGCTCCATGAATCTTTCTTTTTTTATGAGCTTGACTAACTTTTTCTTCAATACGAAAAGCTTGAGTTACTGTATAGATCAGATCTATCAGTATTTGAGGTTTGGATACTTTAGATACTGATTTCTTCTTAGAACCAGCTTTAGCTTTAAGCTTTGGTGGCTTGGAATTTTCTCCTATCTTCTCTTTCCCTTTATGACTCCTGTCAGTATTTAAGATTTCTTGAGACCTTAGAGGTCTTTCAACATCTGCTTGACTCACATCCCTTATAACTACCCCTTTGGTTGGTTTGTTGGAAGGATCATCTTCATAAGGTACTTGGGGGATAACAGCATCGGTATTTACTGTCCTCATAGATTTGAATTCTTCTTCCGATTGCCTAAGCTATTCAAGATCAACCCCAGGATTTTCTTTCTCAAATATTCTTCTACTCACCTCAGAGTCAAATGCTTGAATCTTTGGGTCCTTGTAGAATAAAGGTTGTCTTTTCCCTTTGACTTTAAGAGTTTGAAGATATTGATTAGCTTCTGCACCAGCTTCTATCTCCAGAAAGCCTTGGTCATCATCAGTAGTTGTGACTTTCAGAGTTTGTTGAGTTGTTGTAGTCACAATCATTTCCTATGATTGTTGAATTATCCTCTCACTCTTCCTACTTCCTCCATCTTGTCTAGATTAAGTTCTAGTGGCTTTTGATGATCCACTAGTCCCAACTAGATCTTGTTGGTGAGACCGCGTAGCTGTATGAACAACATACGTGATAACTCAACACAAGATCACCACTAGAACATGATAGGTAAGTAATACTACGTCTAGACAAGAAATCAGGAAGAAATGAAGACATGGAAAATACAAAGAATCAAAAGATTAGAAGAAGGCCTGAAGTATGTTTACAGGTCACTGAACGAAGTTCATTAATATGTTCATGCCTCAGTGAAGAATAAAGGTTAAAGACTTTCAGGGTTTCAGAAATGTTGAAGATTCGGTGTATAAGTGCTACCAGAAGATTTCAGTATATCAGCATTGATTGAAGATAGACAGTGTACGAAGTATAGGAATCTGAAGAATTGAAGATAGGAAATAGATAAAGGTTAAAGAAGACAGCCACAGTCTTGAAGTTATACTCACTAAAAGGAATTCATTTATATGTTCAAGTGTCAGTGTATTAGGGTGAAAACACACGCTAAAATTACACGCAAGTATACGCGTTCATAAGTAATATAGAATACTTTCTAGTTCGTTCCTACAGAGACTCTTTTTAGTTAACTTAAGATTATGCACCTATGCAACAATGGTATGGTTATCGCTTAATGCTAAGACAAATAACAAGTTGGGTTGTTTATAACTAAGATTAAACAAACATGTAATTAACTAAGAGATTAAAAGTGATTGAATTACTATATGAGACAAACATGGGATTCTAACTTCATTAAATACTTCATTCAAATTCATTGTTCTTAACCTTATCATGCAATGTTGATGACAACTAATCAGATAACACGAAACTAGTAAATGCCAAATTTCATTGCACGAATACCCTACTACTAGACATCCACAAAAGGGATAGTAGCTGAAGAGACACCAATTATGTTGAGACCCTATATGTCTACAGAATTTGACAACATAAAGGTTTAATGCGCAAGTTATCTATCGTGATTACATAGGGCAAGTAAGATGGTTATAATTACCTACGAATCATGCATAACAATTACATGAACCTATGCTAGCACGACAAGTTCTAAATCTCTAAATTCACCGTCGCTTCAATAGAGATTAACACGCTATCTTATATGTTAGCTACGCACATAAGATGAATATGCACAACCAATACTAGGATATCAATCAATCACCACACACTAAGATATTGAAACAAATTAACTATAGAAATCCATAAGTAAATCCGTTAGAACCCCATGACAACGATTAGTTCATAACTGAACTCATCGTCACCATGGGTTCCAATGAAAACATGATAATAAACAATATAAGAGTACTATGGTACAAAGACAAATCGAAAACAAGCATCTAAAGTATCAACTATATTAAAGAATACGAAAGTCTTCTTCTCCGTAGCCGTCTTGCGCTCTCTAGGCTTCGTATTGCTCACCCTGGTCTCCTTGTTGTTAAAAATGTCTTTTTATCACTATATATAAGCCCCTAGTGGACCTGGACCCTCAAAATTATCAAATTCTACTAAAATCAGGGTTCTGCGGCAAAAAGGGCGGGGCGGCCATGCTTAAATCAGCGCGGGCGTGCTGTTTTTTGGCAGAAAAACGGGGCGGCCGCGCTGGTTTTGGGGGCGGCCGCGCCTGACTTTTGGATTTTTCTGCTGATTCTTCTTTTAGCCGTATCTTGAGTTCTGCTCGTCAGAATTAGGCGATTCAACTGCCCACGTGAAGCTAACGAGATTCTATACAACTTGAGAATGGATTAGGCTTCCAATTATTAACTCTTTTTAACATATTTCCTTGAAAAGCTCCTTTCTTCATTTAACAGATGCCTAAAATGCAATAACACAAAAATATATAAAAAATACCAACTTGAGTCCAAAATACAAACATAAGCTTGTAATGAAGTGTTCCAAGTACATATAAAATCCACTTATCACACCCCCAAACTTGAATCGATTCTTGTCCTCAAGCATAAATAGACTCAAATCTATAAAACAAACCTAATACATGAATGCAACTATGTGAATACGACTAAATGATAATGTAATCGATCCCCTCAGAATAACCATAACCAAATGAATTAGCCAACGCCTCTAAGAATGCAATAACTTTAAACAGAGTTGGAATAAACCCGACAAACCAACTCACAAACCAGAAACATGTGTGTGTGGAATGCTTAATAGATATACCCTCAATGCTAGATCCATAACCATAACTTATTTATTGTAATACCCCCAGATCCGGGTCATCACGGTCTTTCTTTCCACAATATCACTTAACTTAATTAATAATAAATAACCTCATGTTGTGACCCCACACTAACACACACCACAATACGTTATAGTCTCAGAGATGAAATTGAAATAAGTACAAGTCCTTGAATCCACAATTTAAAAGTTATTACAACCCAAAATGATTACTTGATAAGTTTACAGTTAATTGCCATTATCTGTCACAAGTTATAATTATACATAATTGATTCCCAAAAGTAGAATGCCTGATCTACAAATAGATCTACCTCTACAGCTATAGCAGCTACGATATCAACGGGAAGACGCGGGATGCTTCCCATGCGCTTGCGCTGGGTCTGCTTGAGTCTGGCCATCTTTCCTAACTGTTGTTGTGTGATGAAGAAATGAAGCAAGAGTGAGCATTACAGCTCGTAAGATAATATATAGTGTAAACAATAATGCAAGTATCTAAATGGATAACTTACTAGAACCCTTTATCAAGTGTAGGGTAATTACTTACTGGATATAGTCTTAAAGGAAGATGAAGTTACCAATTACTTCACTATACTTAAACCATTTTAGAAAACTACTTGAACTACCACTGTTTAAAGTATAATAGGTTTCAAAAGTTCATCCCATAGATGAGACCACAAGTTAAGACTTGAATAGATTCAATCTTTGAAATATTATTGAATGAAATGAAGTTACGAGATACTTTATTTAGTCCCGATATATATATCCACATCTATATCTCTTATACATTTCCTGGAAACCTCTGTTATGTAAAGTATGAACAGAGTTTGCAATATCCAATGAATTTTGGAAAGAGAAGAATTTTGGCATAAACCCGATATCTTGCTGATTAGGCAAAGATACCAATAAATAACCTTTTCTACTAGTAGATGGATGAATCCCTCACCGGTCATCACCCTGGCCTCATTAGGACCTTGTGCTGGACCGCCACCCGACCTCTTACGCGTTGATGGGCTGCCACCCAGCCACTTACACTTTGATAGACCGTACCCCGGCCTGTCGCTTATGTCAACTCAATTAGATGGACTTACTTCCCGAACGTAGGGTAAATAATCAATTCATTTATCAAAACAGCAACCTTGTTGCGAATATAAAATACACCACAGAGCCGGATCCCTCAAGTTTTGAGCGAGTATTTAAATCTCCTTCGAAAGGAGGATCTTAAATATAAAAATGAGTTTTGGGATCCGCCCTAACTTTTAAAAAATATTTTGAAGACTCGAAAACATTTTTAAGAATGTTTGGAGTAATGCTGGTTTAATAAAATAAACCAGTCGCAATATATTAGAAAATATCTGAATATTATTATTTAAATAATATTCCCATAAAGAATAATCTTTATAAAAATAATTGAAGTAGAAGTTTTATGTCACACCCCCAACTTAACAAACAAAATAAATAACTATTACAATATTTAAAATGAAGTAGACATAACAGAATCCAAGATCTTACAGTTTAGGGTTTGGAACAGCCCAACACTACCATCTATTACAACTGATTTTTTTTATCGAGTCCTCACACAAAACTATCTCTTATTCTACCTAAGCTCGTACATACACATCGGCGTCACAGGTCTTACATGCTGTCTGCTTGAATCTAACCATAGCTGCTAGCTGTAATATCAGGGTAAAGCAAGGAGTGAGCTAAATGCTCAACAAGTGCTAAACAGTACGATACGAAACATAAATCGAGATATAAACTAAAGAATGACAATGCGAAGATATAACTAATAATAACAAGAGATAAAATTTTGGGTGATGACATCATTTGCTTGAATCATAACATTTTCAAAATCATAACTTAGTCAAAATTATTTTATGACGCTACGGATTACAGCCGGTGATCAGCCGCGAAGTAATCCCGAACCTCGCTGGGTTCTAAAATATTAATGGGATCCCTAGGCAACTTTTAAGCCTACAACATAAGTGTGGAAGGGACTCACGTCTCAGTCCAGATCCACCATTCAAAGAAAACATTTATCCCCCTTTGGGACTAAAAATCCACATTTTAATCATTTCAAAAACTGATGCCGATTTATAATAAAATCTCTTAAATAGTAAGCATTTTTATCAAGGGATTATAGATCAACTTTGAAATACTGGGAATATGTCACCAAATTTCAGGGCCATGATCCAATAGACTTCACTATATTAGGGTAATTGAAAGGTTTCCATATTCAAGAAGTTTGACAAGGAGATTTAGCAAGGCTCTTGGATAATATGAAAGAGTAATGCCAAACTAGGCTTAAAAGCAATGGTTTTCAACAAAGTACAAGTACTAGAACATCAAGAAGATAAGCTTCATGAATACTAGGGGTGTTAAGTTATGAAGAAATGATTTTTAGCTCAAGGTATATCAGGATTGTCAATCTTTAGGGTAAGAAAAAGGGTTATCAATCAATTAAGAACAACTTTGAAGAATATCTGGCTTTTAGGTATCAAGGTAAAGTTTCTATTGGGGTTCAAGCATCAGGGTGATATGTCAATATTTTAGGAATTAATAGCATGTTAATCAAGAGGATCAATCTAGTATTATATCAAATCTTTATCTTATCATGACATTCCAATTACTTTGATATACTAGCGTGATACGACTGTTGCAATATCAATAAGTACTTGAGGGTTCATGGCATTTCTATATAATACAAAGATAGATTTAAGTATCGCTCGGTTCAAGTATATCAAGATTACTCAGGATACTCGCATCAATATATGAACTAATTAACACACATTTGCAGTGTAAACAAAAAACAGGTTGAATCACTTGCCTTGAGAAATGCTGGTCTGGCTGGTAGGAGCAACTGGAAGCTTTACTCGACCTTTATGGCAAGTGTACCCTCGTCTCGAGATCCTACATAAATAATAATAACCTCATTATAATATATTCTCACCAACTCAACCTATTTACAACCCGAAATTAAACACAAATGGCACTTAGGCCTATATGCACTCAATTTATAATCACCTTATAAATACCATAGTCCACATAGCCACATATACTCACATATCATATTTTAATATCAAATAATATCACACACACCATAATGCAACACTAGGCTTGGATGATCTCGATCCCCAACTTAAGTCACTTGATCGCTAAACTAGACAAAGTCTCCAAATTTTGGCTTCCTAACTCGATGTGCCTTTACTAAACTATCCAAAACCTATTGACCCTAAATTGGGCCTTTAACTCTAATGTCTTTATACTATCTTGCAACCATAGTGGTCAACCTAGGTCTCACTCATAAGTGCTCTAAAACTATATGGTAAGTGAAAGTGCTCACTGGAGTAAATTTCAGAATGACATCTATGGTTTCTTGAGTGCATTAGACACTCTTTACAAGTTTACCTCCAAAACTTCTACACTAGACTCTTCTGACCATAAGGCATCTCCCAAACTTGATGTGGCTCAAGGGCCTAGCTTGAGCCTCCTTGGGTCTAAGCTTAAAGTCTATGGTTCCCCTGTTTTTCTGGGCAGAAAACGCCCTGACTTGAACTAACTTGAGACACATGGTTCTAACTCAAATCCTATGAACTATGGTTGGAAAAACTCCTCTGACACTCCCTCTAACTAAGGCCCAACAGGGCCTAATGAGGGCCTGCCCGTGACATGGTCAAAACTTCCTATTTCTAGGTTGCCACAAAACTGTCCCCTGCTGGACAGATTTTGTGATTCCACTCGTGCACCTAACCAAACGACTTATAAACCTCCAACAAACACCTTAAACCTTTATATACTACTAGTTCTAGCTTCTGGTGGCTTGGGCATCAAAGTGCACAACAATGACTTGGTCAAAACTCACTCTAAACCTCAGGGTACCAAACTGATTTTCTGCAGAAACTAAGACTCTCCTTCTCCAAGGTTCTCACTTAACAAACCCAACCACCAACAACCAAAATACCCAAACCATAACTTAACTATGGTGATCTACTGAACTAACTCCCTTACACTCAAAATAGGATTAGTGGAGATCATCCTTACCTAAGGTGCAACATAGCAAAACAAAGGAAATCACATTACACAAATTACAAATCATCAAGTTTTCAAGGACAACAACTTTAACTTTCATGATAAATATAAATGAAATAACATCACATTTTAAGAAGCACAATTCTTAATTAATATCTTAACTTAACTAAAATTAAGGTTTACTAACAAAATATCAATCCGAATGATCAAGAACTTCCAAAATTCAAGAGAAATCTACATGCATGCATGACTTCGAGTCTTACAAACCAAAACAACATGCTTTCCAAATAAATTTTCATTTTAATTCAACATGCAAACCTATCATGGATTATATCTAAATGACCACCTGGCATGCAAAGGTTTTTACCAAGATTTTACTAAAATTTTCATGCTATTATCGCAAAAACACACAAAATGAAACAAAGCTACCAAAGCACCATCCATTCGGCTCCTATCAAGTCATGGCCGAATGGATTAGGGTGAAAACAACATTTGCATAAGTGCAACACACTCATGTCTAGCCATTCTCAGCCCTATGATACTATAACTCATGGTGAAAGACTTGAATTCACAAGAATCAAGAATATTCACTTTGAGTTTAACAAAAACACCACCATGCAAAGTCAACACATAAGTTTTCTACTATAAACTCTTGAGATATACATGAACAACATGTAGGGAGTAAGATTACTTGTTTATAGGATGATTATTTGAGTGAAGAAATGAAGAAAGAAGGGAATGGGGTCCTCGGTTTTAGAAGGGCCGAGAGGGAGGGAGAGAAAGCCGAGAGGGAGGGAGGAGAAGAAGAGGAGAGTGAAATGGTGGGGTGAAAGTGGAGTGGTGATCACTCTTTGATTTATTTTTATATCTTGATTTGACTATAATGTGAGTGGGTTTGGGAAAATGACAAGATTAACCTTCTAGCTAGAGTTAGGCTATCTTGCATGCAAGGTCAAGGAGGTAATTTGGCTAATAAATCATGAGTTAGTGGGTTTAGAAATGTCTTCTTTGTCCTTGAAGAGAATAGAAGGGTGGTTTGCATGCAAGGGCTTCCTTGTAATTTGCTAATTATTATAACTAAAATTTGTAAAGATTTTTTTTTATAAAATAAAATACAAGTTCAAAAATTATAAAATTTATACTATAAAATAACTTGGATTTTCAGAAATTTTATAAAATCACTTTCGAAATTTGTGAACAAAATAACTTTTAAAAGAAAATTTCTCCAAGATTTAGAATATTCCTTATAAATCAAAAATAAGGGAAATAAATAAACTTTTGCTTTGAAAAATCATATACTACATAAAGCAAATTTAAAATGCAGAAATTTTCATTCACACAAACGTACAATAATTGAATATATTTGCATTCGGCTTTAAAATTATACCAAATTCACAAATAATATTACACGAAAATGCCGGTCGTAACATTTTAAAACTCATACTTGAAATGAATATTAAATAACCAAAGATATACTTATACGAAAGTACGATCTTTATTTGAATAATCGAAAATAATTTTAATTATCGAAACATTATTTTTTAATAAAATAAAGAATATTATTTAATAAAAGAAGCGGAGTCATAAGTCCTCGAATGAATATTCAAAATAATATTCATTTAATACAATAAGTGAAGTCATAAGTCCTCGAATGAATATTCAAAATAATATTCATTTAATAAAATAAAGTTATCGAATAAACCTTATTCGATTAATAGTTTTGAAAACTATATATATATAATATACTCGGGAACATCGCCTCCCGGTTTAGAAAATGTTCACCTTTGGGTCCCCTATACTAAGGGTATACGCAACTACTGCTTATCTCTAGTATAGGTATTATGCAACTTATAAGCATGAATCAACAATTAGATATCAATATTATGAAACAGGCATGAATATAAACCATATCAGCATGCTCCAATATATCGCAAGATTTTGCTAATAACAATCATGCATCTATCACAAGATAATGCATATACATATATATATCACAACAACAGTATAACGGGTAGAAAACTTGCCTGAGCGACTGGGGGTGATAAAAGGCTTGGGACGAGTCTGGTAACCTATAAACAACATATAAGTTGGAACTAAATCAAAGTCGCTTATGAATCTATACTTTAACCAATTAGACCCTAACGTTCGCTTTTGCGCTTAACGATTCACTTAGGTCGCTCGAGTACCCTCGGCTCCACCATTTTTAATAAATTAACCATTAGGAATTTTAAGGCGATTCTTTCGCGAGTACCCTACTAACTGCCTAATACACTTTACATAATTGTTTCATATTCCAATTAGTCATTTAAGGGCCTTAACCAAGGTTTTAAAGTAAGGCGAGGGGTAATGGTTCGGTCGCGAAACGCCGTTACTTAAAATGGTCGTTTCTCCTAAACCGTACATCGGATTTAAGTGAACCACATATCAAAATGAAGCTCGTAACATGAACTATCTAATCATGGAAATGGTAAAAACCTAACAGTGAGTTCACGGGTCCTGATGTTAAGAACAAAAGCAGTCTAAGTTAAATCGGGCATTACGACAGCTATGTTTACGCGATTACCAAATTTGTACAACTCCAAATCAATCCACAATCATTACTACAACCAAAATCCATCCATACTCTACTACAACATCCCCAACATCTCAAGTTCTCCAATTTATACTACTCTAAATCATGAACTAAAAGCTTATACTTAAGTTCATTAACTAATAATCAAGATTTACAACTCTAAAAACATTACAAAACCAACCAATCTCTAAATATTCAATAACCATGCTTCTCATAAACTATACTACTTATAACAAGCTCTGAACATTCAATAATAATGCTAGGTTAAGAGATTATACCTACCTTGAGAGTAGGAGTAACTAATGAGCTTGTAACAACCTTGGAAAATCCTTACTAAAGCTTTATCTAAACAAAAACACAAGATCAAAATTTCAAGTTCCTGAAAAACACTATTCACTCTCTTCTTCCATGAATTATTGGAAGAGATTGTGAAGGAATTGGAAGCTTAGATTCATAGGATATCTATATCCATGTACAAGGAACATTGGATAATTACCTCACTAATTAACAAAGCTTGGAACTTGAATTTGAATTTTTTCTTCTTTGAAAAAGAGATGAAGCCGAGAGCTTCTTGGCTTGGAAAATGAAAGTCAACTTTGTGTTTTGTGTTTTTGATTTGTTTTGGCTTGGCTGCCTTATTTTTGTTTTGTTTAATTAACCTTTTAACCATGGTAAAATTTGTGTGGCTTATAATCAACCAACAATTCCTTCCCTTTTGGTCATGCTTATGTCATCCTCCTATGTCATCTTCCCACACTTGTCTTCTTCTTGTTGGTGTGATGACATCATCATCACTAACTTCTTTGATTAACTCCTAATTACTTGGTTAATGATCGCTGATCTGTTATACGGTTCGCTTAACTTTCGTTTTCGTTTATCGTTTGAGGGATCATACCCGGGATCTTATTACTTGTGTTCTCTTAACCTTTCTCAATACATTATATTCCTTTTATGATCCTCTCTTATAATCCTTGAATTTAAATCCTTTTTATCCTGTTACCTTATACTCAATTCTTTCGGTATCTGGTGGATTTTTGGGAAAAATCAAAGTGTTCGAATTTGGATTCTGACGATCTTTACATACACTTATATACAATATAGAGTACTAGTAAGATCTCAGAATAACAATAAAAGAACCTCTACAAAGTGTGGCATGAAAAGTTTTCTTATTCAGCATAATCATCAAAATCACTATTCATTAGGGTTACAAAAAGTCCAAAATTTTGGGGTTATTACAGTCTCCCCTTCTTAAAAGGATTCCGTCCTGGAATCAAATAAAAAACAAATGGGGGTACTTTTCTAGCATTGCTCTCTCTAGTTCCCAAGTTGATTCTTCCACATTATGATTCTGCCATAGCACTCTGACTAGCTTGATCACTTTGTTCCGAAGCACCTGCTCCTTCTTATCCATAATCTTTACTGGTTTCTCCACGTAAGTCAGATCTGGTTGCATATCCGCCTGCTCGTACTCCACTATGTGTCTGGCATCCCGATGATACTTCCTTAGCATTAACACATGGAACACATTATGAACTTGTTGTAGGTTCGGGGGTAAGGCTAGCTCGTAAGCTAACTTCCCAATCTGTCTTAGTATCTCAAAAGGTCCAATGTATCTTGGGCTTAGTTTTCCTTTCTTTCCGAACCTCATCCATCCTTTCCAAGGGAATACCTATAACAGTACTAGGTCCCATACTTCCTATTCTTTGTCCTTTCGCGTTAAATCAACATACTTCTTATGTCCATCTTGGGCTACTACCAGCCATCCTCTGATTAGATCTATTATATCCTTGGTCCTTTGGACTACTGCTGGTCCGAGCATCTTGCGCTCTACAACTTCATCCTAACATAAGGGAGATCGACATGGTGTTCTCTCAAGGATCTCATAAGGCAACATGTCGATAATGACATATGATCTATTGTCGTAAGAAAACTCAATCCGCGATAAATGATCATTCCAAATTCTTTCAAGTCTATTTCACAGACTCTCATAATAGCTTCTAGCACTATAGCTTTTGCTTCTCAATACTCCTTCTTTTCTTGTTCGTAGTCATTACTATCTTCCGTACATAATACTATACTGGTTACACTTTTGCTCGTTAGGATTCTATAACCTTTTAATAATTGCGTCAACCTTGGTATCACGAACGCGTTAGATTCGGAATACCACCGCACTGATACTACTTCCTTTTGAGCTGCTTCCATCTTTGAAAGCTTGATCCATCGTATAGAAGTAAAATAATTTATTGAGAGATCATTATGATCATGAACACTTGTTATATCGCATAGTTAGTACAGAAGGTGGCCATCCTTTAGTACTTGACAAGCAATTAAACAACATGTGGGATCCTACTAGGCTTCTATCACACATGTTGTTCTTCTCAGCTTACATGAAATGAAAAGGAGAGAAAAGAACGAATTGAAGAGAATTGTATATATAAAAAAATATACTGCCACAAAATATCTGGCTTGGAATCTACCTCTAAACTATAGAGATTTATCATAGGAGAACAAAACATATATGTATATAAATCAACATCAAGTATTATAGCATCGCATTTCACGTGCCAGAATATTTTTTCTATTCTGTCCATTATTCTATGGACCCATGCTCTTGCTCGAGCTTATACACAATCACCTTTGAAACTCCCTCGACATCGAAAATCAAATCTGGGATTTTGTAACATCCCCAGATCTGGGGTCAGGGATCCGGGTCGTCACGGTCTTTCTTTCCACAATTATCACTTAACTTAATTAATAATAATCAACCTCAAGCTATGACCCCACACTAACACACACCACCACACGTCATAGTCTCAGAGATGAAATTGAAATAAGTACAAGTCCTTGAATCCACAATTAAAAGTTATTACAACCCAAAATGATTACTTGATAAATTTACAGTTAATTGCCATTATCTGCCACAAGTTATAATTATACAATATTTAGTTCCCAAAAGTAGAATGTCTGATCTACAGGTAGATCTACCTCTGCAGCTATAGCAGCTACGATCTCAACGGGAAGGCGCGGGGCGCTTCCCACGCTCTTGCGCTGGGTCTGCTTGAGCCTGGCCATCTTTTCTAACTGTTGTTGTGTGATGAAGAAATGAAGCAAGAGTGAGCATTACAGCTCGCAAGATAATATATAGTGGTAACAATAATACAAGCATCTGAATGGATACTTACTAGAATCCTTTATCATGTGTAAGGTAATTACTTACTGGATATAAGTTTGAAAGAAGATGAAGTTACCAATTACTTCACTATACTTATACCATTTTTAGAAATCTACTTGAACTACTACTGCTCAAAGTATAATAAGATTCAAGAGGTCATCCCATAGATGAGACCATAAATTAAAACTTGAATATATTAAATCTTTGAAATATTTTTAAAAGAAATGAAGTTACGAGATACTTCATTCAAAAGAAACACCAATAAAACTGTTTGACCCTGTCAATGCTTCGGCAACCACCCATTCGTAGCCTTTCGATCGAAATGCTACGGGTAGTGTTGCAGAATTATCCAACTGGATGATGAACTCATTACGGGAGTTTGTCGCGCCAAGAAGACCACTTACGATGATCAGTCGTAGTAGTACAACCCCACCATTTTCTACATATAGAGGAGAACCTGTCGGATTTACTTGTCAACCGAACACTGAACTCCTAAGGAATGGACCACCTTAGCGGAACTTCCAGGCCATTTGGGCCAATATAATAAGGCTGGGCCGGCGCTACTCGACCACTTACGCCACTCCTAGTTCAGATGAAATCCATGACTCTGAAACGTAAAGCTCGTCCCCACTTTCCCCAAGTAGAAACTTGTTGATACGGCTCAACCAAGAAGTCGTATCTAGTTGGAAAGGAAAACTCACCGATATTTCCCAGGCGATGCCTGTTAATGGATTAACTTGTTCCAAGAATTTTAATTCCCGAGTGTTGGGTAAGTAATCAAAATTCTTTTATCAAGACATCAACCTTGTTGTGAATATAAAACACACCACAGAGCCGGATCCCTCAGGTTTTGAGCGAGTATTTAAATCCCCTTCGAAAGGAGGATCTTAAATATAAAAATGAGTTTTGGGATCCGCTCTAACTTTTAAAATCATTTTGAAGACTCGCAAAACATTTTTAAGAATGTTCGGAGTGATGCTGATTTGGTAAAATAAATCAGTCCCAATATATTAGAAAATATCTGAATATTATTATTTAAATAATATTCCCATAAAGAATAATCTTTATAAAAATAATTGAAGTAGAAGTTGTAAAACTTATACTTGAAATGAATCTTAAATAATCAAAGATGTACTTATACGAAAGTAATATCTTTATTTGAATACACAAAAAGTAAGTTTGATTATTGACACAGTATTCTATAATAAAATCAAGAATATTATTTAGTAAATAATCGGAGTCATAAGTCCTCAAATGAATATTCAAAATAATATTCATTAATAAAATAAACGGAGTCATAAGCCCTCGAATGAATATTCAAGATAATATTCATTAATAAAATAAAGTTATCGAATAAACCTTATTCAATTCATAGTTTTGAAAACTGTATCCATATATATATATATATATATATATATATATATATATATATATACTCGGGAACATCGACTCCCGGTTTAGAAATATGTTCACCTTTTGATCCCCTATACTAAGGGTAAACTCAAATAGTGCTTATTTCTAGCATAGGTATTATGCAACTATAAGCATTGGACCAACAAATATATAATCAAGAATATGAAACAGGCATGCATATATACCCTATCACATGCTACAATATATCGCAAGAATTTGCTAATAACAAATATGCATTTATCGCAAGATCATGCATATACACATATACATCACAACAACAGTTATACGGGTAGAAAACTTGCCTGAGCGACTGAGGGTGATTAATGGTTTGGGACGAGTCTGGTAACCTATAAACAACATGTGAGTTGGAATTAAACCAAAGTCACTTGTAAATCTATACTTTAACCATATTAGACTCTAACGCTCGCTTTGCGCTTACTGATTCTCTTAAGTCACTCGAGTACCCTCGGCTCAACCATTTTTAATAATTTAACCATTACGAGTTTTAAGGCGATTCCTTCGCGAGTATCTTACCAACTGCCTAACACACTTAACATAATTGTTTCATACATTAATTAACCCTTTAAGGTCTTTAACCTATATTTCAAAGTAAGGCGAGGGGTAATGGTTCGTTCGCGAAATGTCGTTACTTAAAACGGCCGTTTCTCCTAAACCGTACATCGGAATCAAACGAACCACATATCAAAAAGAAGCTCGTAACATGAACTATCTAAAAATGGCAATGGTCAAAACCTAGCAGGGAGTTCTCGGGTCCTAATGTTATGTACAAAAGCAGTCTAAAGTAAATCGGACATTACGACGGCTATGTTTACGCGATTTCCAAATTTTATACCATTCCAATTCAATCATCAAACAACCCCAATCGATTCATACAATCAAAGTCCATCCATATCACATTAAAACAGCCCCAATCAACTCATTATTAACAATTATACTTGTTCCTAAAACTTGAATTTAAACTATACTAAATCCTTTAACCAAACCATAAGATTTCAACATTTCATTCACCACCATTCCAACCCAACTCTAAACCAACCATCATTAAGCTACTCTATTACCATAACAACCAAAATCATCCTAATATACCAAGTAAAGCTAGGGTTTGGAGATGATATACCTTCCTTGAAGTGGTGTGAGTAGCTAGGAAGCCTTAGGAAGCCTTGAGGAGTCTTAGGGATGCTTGGATCTTAAAGGAAAGACAAGAAAAATCAAGTTAAAAACCTTGAAATCACTATTCAGTGTCTTCTTCATTGATTTTTTGGAGAAGATTGAGAATGAATTGGAGGCTTAAACTCATAAGGTAACCATATCTATGCATAAGGAGTACTGGAGAATTATCTTACTAATTTAGGAAGCTTGGAACTTGGATTTTGAAAATCTCGCTTCTTGAAAATGTAAAAAGCCGAGAGCAAGCTTCTTGGTGGAGAGAAATAGAATTTTTTTGTTTTGATGAAATGATTTGTTTTGGCTTGGTGGATGTAGTTTTGTTTTTGTTTTGGTTAATTACCTTTTTAGCCTTGAACTTTTTGTGGTTTTAATTCAACCACATCTCCTTCCTCCCTATGTCATGCTTATGTCATCATGTGATGTCATCCTCCCCTCTTTGTCCTCTTCTCATTGGTTGGATGACATCATCCCTCTAATCTCTTTGATTAACTTCCTAATTGTTTGCCTAATGACCGCTGATCTGTTATACGGTTCGCTTAACTTTCGTTTTCGTTTATCGTTTGAGGGATCATACCCGGGATCTTATTACTTAGGTTCCCTTAACCTTTCTCAATACATTATATTCCTTTTTATGATCCTCTATTAAAATCCTTGAATTTAAATCCTTTTTATCTTGTTACCTTATACTCAATTCTTTCCGTATCTAGGGGATTTCCGGGAAAAATCAAAGTGTTCGGAATTGGATTCTGACGATCTTTACATACACTTATATACCATATAGAGTACTAATAAAATCTCAGAATATCCATAAAAGAAACCCTACGTAGTGTGGCATGAACAGTTTTCTTATTCAGCAAAAACACTATTCATAAGGGTTACAAAAAGTTGAAAATTTTGGGGGTTATTACAGTCTCCCCTCCTTAAAAGGATTCCGTCCCGGAATCAAATAGAAACAAATGGGGGTACTTTTCTAGCATTGTGCTCTCTAGTTCCCAAGTTGATTCTTCCACATTATGATTCTGCCATAGCACTCTGACTAGCTTGATTACTTTGTTCCGAAGCACCTGCTCCTTCTTATCGATAATCCTTACTGGCTTCTCCACGTAAGTCAGATCTGGTTGCATATCCACCTGCTCGTACTCCACTACGTGTCTGGCATCCCAATGATACTTCCTTAGCATTGACACATGGAACACTAATGAACTTGGTGTAGGTTTGGGGGTAAGGCTAGCTCGTAAGCCAACTTCCCAATCCGTCTTAATATCTCAAAAGGTCCAATGTACCTTGGGCTTAGTTTTTTCATTTCTTTCCGAACCTCATTAATCCCTTCCAAGGGGATACCTTCAGCAGTACTAAGTCCCCTATTTCATATTCCTTGTCCTTTCGGGCTAGGTCTGCATATTTCTTCTGTTTGTCTTGGGCTGCTACAAGCCGCCCTCTGATAAGATCCACTATGTCTTTGGTCCTTTGGACCACTTCGGGTCCGAGCATCTTCCGCTCCCCTACTTCATCCCAGTATAAGGGAGATCGACACCTTCTTCCGTACAGGGCCTCATAAGGCGGCATTCCGATGCTAGCATGAAAGCTATTGTTATAAGAAAACTCGATCAACGGCAAGTGATCATCCCAACTTCCTTTAAAGTCTATTGCACAGACTCTCAACATATCCTCTAGTGTCTGGATGGTCCTTTCACTCTGCCCATCCGTCTGGGGATGGTACGCGGTACTCATATTTAACTTGGTCCCCGCACATTCTTGAAAGCTCCTCCAAAATCTGGAGTTGAATCTGGGGTCTCGGTCTGAGACAATGGACGCTGGGACTCCATGTCGCGTCACTATTTCCTTAAGGTAAATATCCACCAGTCTATCGACTGTGTATCTCTCATTGATAGGAATGAAATGAGCTGACTTTGTCAGTCGGTCTATAATTACCCATATGGCGTCATGATTGGCCTTTGTCCTTGGCAAGCCTACAACAAAATCCATCGCTATCTGTTCCCATTTCCATTCGGGAATCTCCAGGGGTCGTAAAAGTCCACTGGGTCTCTAGTGCTCTACCTTTACTCTTTGGCAAGTCAAACATTTGCTTACCCATTCTGCTACGTCCCTCTTCATGTTGGGCCACCAGTAATATTCCTTCAAATCCCTATACATCTTGGTACTTCCCGGGTGAATGGAATACCTTGAACTATGGCTTTCATCCAAAATCTCATCTTTAAGCTCTTGAACATTCGGAACCCAAATCCGGTAGGAGTACCTCATTATCCCTTTATCATCTTTCTCAGTATGGATCTCCTCTCCAGTCATTGACTCTCTGCCTTCATTCATTATTTTCTCTTGGCACAATCTGATCTTTTCCAATAACTCTGGCTGCATTGAGATCTCAAAAAGCTTTTCAGTTCTGGTTCCGGTTACCTTTACTTCTATTTCCATTTTCTCAAAATCCCTTATCAATTCTTCCGAAGTCGTTATCATTCTGAGTCTTTCCTTTCTACTAAGGGCATCAGCCACCATATTGGCTTTCCCCGGATGATAGAGAATCTCACAATCATAGTCCTTGATTAGTTCTAACCATCTCCTCTGGCGCATGTTGAGCTCTTTCTGCGTAAATATGTACTTGAGGCTCTTATGGTCTGTGAAAATCTCGCACTTCTCTCCATACAAGTAGTGCCTCACCATGCTCACGCTCGAACATCTCAGGGTCCTCTATCTCAGGCGCCTACACATTAAACGAGCTAAGTTACTATCATGATACTTATAAGGGTTCCCGTAAGGGTTTTAACTGTCAGCGCTACTTTAAGTAGTCCGACCATGAACTTGGCAAGAGTTCTTATTATCTTTGTGAGTTTGTTATTATATCGTCGCATCATCTCTGAGGTTTATAACGTTTAGCTCTGATACCATTTCTGTAACACCCCCAGATCCGGGGTCAGGGATCCGGGTCGTCACGGTCTTTCTTTCCACAATTATCACTTAACTTAATTAATAATAATCAACCTCAAGCTATGACCCCACACTAACACACACCACCGCACGTCATAGTCTCAGAGATGAAATTGAAATAAGTACAAGTCCTTGAATCCACAATTAAAAGTTATTACAACCCAAAATGATTACTTGATAAATTTACAGTTAATTGCCATTATCTGCCACAAGTTATAATTATACAATATTTAGTTCCCAAAAGTAGAATGTCTGATCTACAGGTAGATCTACCTCTGCAGCTATAGCAGCTACGATCTCTACGGGAAGGCGCGGGGCGCTTCCCACGCTCTTGTGCTGGGTCTGCTTGAGCCTGGCCATCTTTCCTAACTGTTGTTGTGTGATGAAGAAATGAAGCAAGAGTGAGCATTACAGCTCGCAAGATAATATATAGTGGTAACAATAATACAAGCATCTGAATGGATACTTACTAGAATCCTTTATCATGTGTAAGGTAATTACTTACTGGATATAAGTTTGAAAGAAGATGAAGTTAGCAATTACTTCACTATACTTAAACCATTTTTAAAAATCTACTTGAACTACTACTGCTCAAAGTATAATAAGATTCAAGAGCTCATCCCATAGATGAAACCATAAATTAAAACTTGAATATATTCAATCTTTGAAATATTTTTAAAAGAAATGAAGTTACGAGATACTTCATTCAATAGAAACACCAATAAAACTGTTTGACCCTGTCAATGCTTCGGCAACCACCCATTCGTAGCCTTTCGATCGAAATGCTACGGGTAGTGTTGCAGAATTATCCAACTGGATGATGAACTCATTACGGGAGTTTGCCGCGCCAGGAAGACCACTTACGATGATCAGTCGTAGTAGTACAACCCCACCATTTTCTACATGTAGAGGAGAACCTGTCGGATTTACTTGTCAACCGAACACTGAACTCCTAAGGAATGGACCGCCTTAGCGGAACTTCCAGGCCATTTGGGCCAACATAATAAGGCTGGGCCGGCGCTACTCGACCACTTACGCCACTCCTAGTTCAGATGAAATCCATGACTCTGAAACGTAAAGCTCGTCCCCACTTTCCCCAAGTAGAAACGTGTTGATACGGCTCCACCAAGAAGTCGTATCTAGTTGGAAAGGAAAACTCACCGATATTTCCCAAGTGATGCCTGTTAATGGATTAACTTGTTCCAAGAATTTTACTTCCCGAGTGTTGGGTAAGTAATCAAAATTCTTTTATCAAGACAGCAACCTTGTTGCGAATATAAAACACACCACAGATCCGGATCCCTCAGGTTTTGAGCGAGTATTTAAATCCCCTTCGAAAGGAGGATCTTAAATATAAAAATGAGTTTTGGGATCCGCTCTAACTTTTAAAATCATTTTGAAGACTCGCAAAATATTTTTAAGAATGTTCGGAGTGATGCTGATTTGGTAAAATAAATCAGTCCCAATATATTAGAAAATATCTGAATATTATTATTTAAATAATATTCCCATAAAGAATAATCTTTATAAAAATAATTGAAGTAGAAGTTGTAAAACTTATACTTGAAATGAATCTTAAATAATCAAAGATGTACTTATACGAAAGTAATATCTTTATTTGAATAATCAAAAGTAAGTTTGATTATTGACACATTATTCTATAATAAAATCAAGAATATTATTTAGTAAATAATCGGAGTCATAAGTCCTTGAATGAATATTCAAAATAATATTCATTAATAAAATAAACGGAGTCATAAGCCCTCGAATGAATATTCAAGAAAATATTCATTAATAAAATAAAGTTATCGAATAAATCTTATTCGATTCATAGTTTTGAAAACTGTATCCATATATATATAAATAAAAATATATATATATATATATATATATATATATATATATATATATATATATATACTCGGGATCATCGACTCCCGGTTTAGAAATATGTTCACCTTTTGATCCCCTATACTAAGGGTAAACTCAAATACTGCTTATTTCTAGCATAGGTATTATGCAACTATAAGCATTGAACCAACAGATATATAATCAAGAATATGAAACAGGCATGCATATATACCCTATCACATGCTACAATATATCGCAAGAATTTGCTAATAACAAATATGCATTTATCGCAAGATCATGCATATACACATATACATCACAACAACAGTTATACGGGTAGAAAACTTGCCTGAGCGACTGAGGGTGATTAATGGCTTGGGACGAGTCTGGTAACCTATAAACAACATGTGAGTTGGAATTAAACCAAAGTCACTTGTAAATCTATACTTTAACCAAATTAGACTCTAACGCTCGCTTTGCGCTTACTGATTCTCTTAAGTCACTCGAGTACCCTCGGCTCCACCATTTTTAATAATTTAACCATTACGAGTTTTAAGGCAATTCCTTCGCGAGTGTCTTACCAACTGCCTAACACACTTAACATAATTGTTTCATACATTAATTAATCCTTTAAGGTCTTTAACCTATGTTTCAAAGTAAGGCGAGGGGTAATGGTTCGTTCGCGAAACATCGTTACTTAAAACGGCCGTTTCTCCCAAACCGTACATCGGAATCAAACGAACCACATATCAAAACGAAGCTCGTAACATGAACTATCTAAAAATGGCAATGGTCAAAACCTTGCAGGGAGTTCTCGGGTCCTAATGTTATGTACAAAAGCAGTCTAAAGTAAATCGGACATTACGACGGCTATGTTTACGCGATTTCCAAATTTTATACCATTCCAATTCAATCATCAAACAACCCCAATCCATTCATACAATCAAAGTCCATCCATATCACATTACAACAGCCCCAATCAACTCATTATTAACAATTATACTTGTTCCTAAAACTTGAATTTAAACTATACTAAATCCTTTAACCAAACCATAAGATTTCAACATTTCATTCACCACCATTCCAACCCAACTCTAAACCAACCATCATTAAGCTACTCTATTACCATAACAACCAAAATCATCCTAATATACCAAGTAAAGATAGGTTTTGGAGATGATATACCTTCCTTGAAGTGGTGTGAGTAGCTAGGAAGCCTTAGGAAGCCTTGAGGAGTCTTAGGGATGCTTGGATCTTAAAGGAAAGACAAGAAAAATCAAGTTAAAAACCTTGAAATCACTATTCATTGTCTTCTTCATTGATTTCTTAGAGAAGATTGAGAATAAATTGGAGGCTTAAACTCATAAGATAGCCATATCTATGCATAAGGAGTACTAGAGAATTATCTTACCAATTCAGGAAGCTTGGAACTTGGATTTTGAAAATCTTGCTTCTTGAAATGTAAAAACCCGAGAGCAAGCTTCTTGGTGGAGAGAAATAGAATTTTTTTGTTTTGATGAAATGATTTGTTTTTGCTTGGTGGATGTAGTTTTGTTTTTGTTTTGGTTAATTACCTTTTTAGCCTTGAACTTTTTGTGGTTTTAATTCAACCACATCTCCTTCCTCCCTATGTCATGCTTATGTCATCATGTGATGTCATCCTCCCCTTTTTGTCCTCTTCTCATTGGTTGGATGACATCATCCCCTCTAATCTCTTTGATTAACTTCCTAATTGTTTGCCTAATGACCGCTGATCTGTTATACGGTTCGCTTAACTTTCGTTTTCGTTTATCGTTTGAGGGATCATACCCGGGATCTTATTACTTAGGTTCCCTTAACCTTTCTCAATACATTATATTCCTTTTTATGATCCTCTATTAAAATCCTTGAATTTAAATCCTTTTTATCATGTTACCTTATACTCAATTCTTTCCGTATCTAGGGGATTTCCGGGAAAAATCAAAGTGTTCGGAATTGGATTCTGACGATCTTTACATACACTTATATACCATATAGAGTACTAATAAAATCTCAGAAAATCCATAAAAGAAACCATACGTAGTGTGGCATGAACAGTTTTCTTATTCAGCAAAAACACTATTCATAAGGGTTACAAAAAGTTAAAATTTTTGGGGGTTATTACAGATTTCATTCTAGACATCATCGTTATTAGAATTCTATGCTTATATCGCAACCTTCCTCGTATAGTAATACGACTCTCTATTCATAAGAAGGAATAAGTATTCAATAGGTAGATAATCGACTTAATTAGTTTATCAATGATTACTTATACATCACCACGACCCCATTAGGGGTACTCAATCTCCACATCCATTCCAATACAACTCTCACGGCTGTAATCAGCTCATTACTCGCAGAATCATTCCTGCATTATTATGGTCCACCATTGACCTACTGTTCCTCGGAATCTTAATATTTAATCATACGTAGTCCATATCTGCTGTATCAAAATCTTTTAAGGAGTTAACATAATTACCATTCATGATTCATGAAGAACACTCCAGATCTTGACGCACATTCATGATATGAAGCAGATAAAATTGCAGAAGAGCTTCAATCAAAGCAACGATAGCCGATTAATACCATTCTTAATCATATGTCTTTATTAGGAGACATAAATCTCAAAGGTTCATTTAGACCTTTCGTAACATGGTCCTGGCTTATCTCAAGATAGTACCTTCTAAGATAGATAGTTCGCTCATGGCGATTACACGATTTAAACCTTTACCAAACTACTATTACGGTTGGGTATTGCACAGTCATCAGAAGGAATGTCAATCTTCCAAACCATAATACAACCTTTACGGCTACAACCATCATTACTGTATTCCTGTGGCACGAGCGCCTATGATTGCCCTTTTACACTTAAAGTGTCGGCCACCTCTTTGGCCTTTCCTGATAGTAAAATTTCCTTAAAATCAATGTCATTTGAATGATCTCCAACTAAATTTTCTACCTCATTTCCAATCACTGCTTGTGTGGAGATGTTTTCCCTAAAATCTGATGAGAAAAAAAAAAATCACCATTTTTCCATAAGTTATTGCCTCGGTCTTTAGAGGTTACTCATTGTCGCGACTGACTCTCGATCATACTTATGACATCTTTTATCTTAGGTCCTAATTGCCTTGAACAATTTCGACCTTTACGGTTCGATCCATACTTTCTCGTGGTTTAACACGTGCCCCACTTGGCATTATTATAATTACATCACATTTCCTTTATCAAAATTTCTATTCTTGAGAACTTTGAATATTACCTTTTTCCTTGTAAAACCTCTAAGGTTATCCTTGAATCGTTCCTCCTGTAGTCCCTAGATACAGGGCATATCAACATACCATTTACTAATACTAGAACCATTGTCTATGTACTTCTGAAAAATTTCTCTACTGATCCTTAAAGGTTGTTGTTACCTTAGTCCTTGGTTCCATATTACCCAAACTCATAATGTCCCTATTAAGGGTGAAATGCCATCCTTTATGCATCCCCCATGGTTCATCTCAAGCTATTGAGGTTATGTCCTTAATTCCACCTTTAAAAAGGTACTTGCATCCTTACATGGATAAATCAAGTCATATATCCCTGATAAGGGTATCTTATTCAATCATTCCCATCTCGATAGTATGTGCCTAATTTCACAATAACATCTGTATTCAAAATGAGGTTAATCAATATGGCCTCCAAAAGATTACAACGATTATCTACTTTTCTTGCCTGATTCAGTAATGATAACAGGGATGTTCTAGAAGATATTGGTTGTGTTCAATGTGAACTTCTTTTTACTAAATCATCATTTACTTTTGTTGTTTATCTCAACAGTCATCTCAATATTGAATTATCTTCTATACTTGGTGTCTCCTCTTTTTGGGTATCAATTCACATGCGTTACTTACACTTCACATTCTTGAAGGTCACTCCCTTCATCCAATTTTCCTAATTTCTTACTTTCTTGTCTCCTCAGTCCATCCATGTTTCCTTACTAATCAATCGATCAATCTCAAATTTTCATCGAATACTGTCAACTTCAAGGGAATTAACTATACGTATCACTTACGCCTCAAACCTTGAATTTATCTCATGATCAATCACCATCGCGCTGATGATGACACACTTCTCTATATTTATTGCAAGGGTTTCTTAGGGTTTCCCATACCTAACTCCATTATCACTTCTCAACTCTATTTCCTTTATATCCCTTTATACTCCTTCCCTTTTTAGTCTTTTATTTTCATTTCTATTACAACCATTACATAAACCAACACAACATAAGCATTGATTTCAAACATCCCGTTATTCTGGATTCGTGTCCTCAGAACGAATCTTGACAACTTTTACAACTTAGATTCATAATTCATCATACTCGTCCACTTTTGTTCTGGCTCTAAAGCTTTTACACTACCTCCATAACCTTGGGAATTACTTTCCCGAAAACAATTTTCTGAACTTTAATCAATTTATTATAACCTCTGGCTCCGTGCCTTTCTTGGCCTTTCACCAACGGGTGGCCTCTCTCTTAGGAGGGTAAGTGACAAAAACAGTCTTTTGTGATTCGTCAATCATTTAGAATCTCAAATGATTCCTATATTTCCTTTAGCCAGGCTCTTGCCTCGACTAGGTCAACCTGTTCCTTGGAACTCTGAGAGCTTAGCGACTTAAAGGTCATGAAAGAATTTCCTACCGCATTGTTTCCTCAAGGTGGTGGTTGAGAATAAAAGTATAAGTTTTGTTTAGGCAGGTCCATGAATTGCCCCATAGGAGTACCGTCCTGGTTCTCCCTATCTTGCTCGACTTCTGTTTTCTCAGTATGAAATATTTTCTCATCCTCCCCATAATCGGGGTCATCCTTCATGTTTTAAATCCTCATTTTCTACTTCATTATGTTATGGGTTCCTTCTATCTTGATGGCGTCCTCCCTGACTATCACATTCAGGGTTGCCCTAAATCTTATTCCTCGAACTATGACTTTCATCTAAGATCCAGTGCTTAAGCTCTTGAACATTTGGAACCCAAATTCTATAGGGATACCTCATTATTCCCTCATTGTCTTTCTAGGTATTAATCTCTTCTCCGGTCATTGGTTCTCTGCCTCTATTCATCACTTTTTCTTGGCACAATATGATCTTCTCCAATAATTCGGGCTGTATTGCAATCTCAAATAGCTTTTCGGTACCGGCTCCGGTTACCTTCACTTCTATTTCCATTTTCTCAAAATCTCTTATCAACTCTCCCAAAGACATTTTCATCTTGAGTCTCTCTTTTATACTAAGGGCATTAGCCACCATTTTGGCTTTCCCTGGGTGATAAAGAATCTCATAATCGTAATCCTTGATTAGCTCTAACCACCTCCTCTAGCGCATGTTGAGCTCTTTCTGCGTGAAAATGTACTAGAGAACTTATGGTTTTATGTAAATCTAGCACTTTTCTGCATACAAGTAGTGTCTCTAATCTTTAGGGCAAAACTATTGCCACGAGCCCAAGCTCATGGGTGGGGATATCGAATTTTATATTCCCTTAATTGTCTTGACGCGTACGCGAGTACCTTGTTGTGCTGTATAAGAGCACCCTAATTCCTTATGTGAAGCGTCAATACAAATCACAAAATCTCCTTTTTCCATCTGGCAATGCCAACATAGGGGCCGTCACCAATCTTTGCTTCAGTTCTTGAAAGCTGTTCTCGTATTTCTCTATCCATTCAAACTTCTCAGTCTTACGAGTAAGCCGCGTTAAAGGGGCTACTATCTTTACAAACTTGAACGCACCTCCGGTAGTGACCGGCCAATCCTACCTCTGGTAGTTTCCCTAACCATAGTCATCAATTCCTCAGTGGTCCTTTATTCATTCTTGTCAGGATCCTCCACGGGATCCTCCTCAGCAACAATCCCTTCTAGGATAACATCCTCAATATGAACATCATCCGGTCCTGCGTTTGAACGCTCTATCAAATCCATAATCTGATCTTCAATAAGTAATAAAACATCATCGCGCTGTTGCTCCTCAACCTCAGGGTTCGGAGTCCTGCTACCATATATGATAAAGAACTACACTTCTATCACGATATTTATAAGGGTTCCCATAAGGGTTTTAACTGTCAGTACTACGTTAGGTAGTCCGACTATGAACTTGGCAAGAGTCCTTATTATCTTAGTGAACTTGTTATTTTAACGTCACATCATCTCCGAGGTTTATAACGCTTAGCTCTGATACCATTTTTGTAACACCCCCAAATCCGGGGTCGGGGATCCGGGTTGTCACGGTCTTTCTTTCCACAATATCACTTAACTTAATTAATAATAAATAATCTCATGCTGTGACCCCACACTAACACACACCACAACACGTTATAGTCTCAGAGATGAAATTGAAATAAGTACAAGTCCTTGAATCCACAATTTAAAAGTTATTACAACCCAAAATGATTAATTGATAAGTTTACAGTTAATTTCCATTATCTGTCACAAGTTATAATTATACATAATTGATTCCCAAAAGTAGAATGCCTGATCTACAAGACGCGGGACACTTCCCACGCGCTTGCGCTGGGTCTGCTTGAGTCTGGCCATCTTTCCTAACTGTTGTTGTGTGATGAAGAAATGAAGCAAGAGTGAGCATTACAGCTCGCAAGATAATATATAGTGTAAACAATAATGCAAGTATCTAAATGGATAACTTACTAGAACCCTTTATCAAGTGTAAGGTAATTACTTACTGGATATAGTGTTAATGGAAGATGAAGTTACCAATTACTTCACTATACTTATACCATTTTAGAAAACTACTTGAACTACCACTGTTCAAAGTATAATAGGTTTCAAAAGTTCATCCCATAGATGAGACCACAAGTTAAGACTTGAATAGATTCAATCTTTGAAATATTATTGATTGAAATGAAGTTACGAGATACTTTATTTAGTTCCGATATATATATTCACATATATATCTCTTATACATTTCCTGGAAACCTCTGTTATGTAAAGTATAAACAGAGTTTGCAATATCCAATGAATTTTGGAAAGAAAAGAATTTTGGCATAAACCCCCATATCTTGCTGATCAGGCAAAGATACCAATAAGTAACATTTTCTACTAGTAGATGGATGAATCCCCCACCGGTCATCACCCTGGCCTCATTAGGACCTTGTGCTGGACCGCCACCCGGCCTCTTACGCATTGATGGGCTGCCACCCAGCCACTTACACTTTGATAGACCGTACCCCGGCATGTCGCTTATGCCGACTCTATTAGATGGACTCACTTCCCGAAGATTGGGTAAGTAATCAATTCATTTATCAAAACAGCAACGTTGTTGCGAATATAAAATACACCATAGAGCCGGATCCCTCAGGTTTTGAGTGAGTATTTAAATCCCCTTCGAGAGGAGGATCTTAAATATAAAAATGAGTTTTGGGATCCGCCCTAACTTTTAAAAATCATTTTGAAGACTCGAAAACATTTTTAAGAATGTTTGGAGTAATGCTGATTTAATAAAATAAATCAGTCCCAATATATTAGAAAATATCTGAATATTATTATTTAAATAATATTCCCATAAAGAATAATCTTTATAAAATTAATTGAAGTAGAAGTTTTAAAGCTCATATTTGAAATGAATATTAAATAACCAAAGATATACTTATACGAAAGTACGATCTTTATTTGAATAATCGAAAAGAAGTTTGATTATCGAAACATTATTCTTTAATAAAATAATGAATATTATTTAATAAAAGAAGCGGAGTCATAAGTACTCGAATGAATATTTAAAATAATATTCATTTAATACAATAAGCGGAGTCATAAGTCCTCGAATGAATATTCAAAATAATATTCATTTAATAAAATAAAGTTATCGAATAAACCTTATTCGATTAATAGTTTTGAAAACTATATATATATATATAATATACTCGGGAACATCGCCTCCCGGTTTAGAAAATGTTCACCTTTGGGTCCCCTATACTAAGGGTATACGCAACTACTGCTTATCTCTAGCATAGGTATTATGCAACTTATAAGCATGAATCAACAATTAGATATCAATATTATGAAACAGGCATGCATATAAACCATATCAGCATTCTCCAATAAATCGCAAGATTTTGCTAATAACAATCATGCATCTATCACAAGATAATGTATATACATATATACATCACAACAACAGTATAACGGGGAGAAAACTTGCCTGAGCGACTGGGGGTGATAAAAGGCTTGGGACGAGTCTGGTAACCTATAAACAACATATAAGTTGGAATTAAACCAAAGCCGCTTATGAATCTATACTGTAACCAATCAGACCCTAACGTTCGCTTTTGCGCTTAACGATTCACTTAGGTCGCTCGAGTACCCTCGGCTCCACCATTTTTAATAAATTAACCATTAGGAATTTTAAGACGATTCTTTCGCGAGTACCCTACCAACTGTCTAATCCACTTTACATAATTGTTTCATATTCCAATTAGTCATTTAAGGGCCTTAACCAAGGTTTCAAAGTAAGGCGAGGGGTAATGGTTCCGTCGCGAAATGCCGTTACTTAAAACGGTCGTTTCTCCTAAACCGTACATCGGATTTATGTGAACCACATATCAAAACGAAGCTCGTAACATGAACTATCTAATCATGGCAATGGTCAAAACCTAACAGTGAGTTCACGGGTCCTGATGTTAAGAATAAAAGCAGTCTAAAGTAAATCGGGCATTACGACGGCTATGTTTACGCGATTACCAAATTTGTACAACTCCAAATCAATCCACAATCAATCCCACAATCATTACTACAACCAAAATCCATCCATACTCTACTACAACAGACCCAACATCTCAAGTTCTCCAATTTATACTACTCTAAATCATGAACTAAAAGCTTATACTTAAGTTCATTAACTAATAATCAAGATTTACAACTCCAAAAACATTACAAAACCAACCAATCTCTAAATATTCAATAACCATGCCTCTCATGAACTATAATACTCATAACAAGCTCTTAACATTCAATAATAATGCTAGGTTAAGAGATTATACCTTCCTTAAGAGTAGGAGTAACTAATGAGCTTGAAACAACCTTGGAAAATCCTTACTAAAGCTTTATCTAAACAAAAACACAAGATCAAAATTTCAAGTTCTTGAAAAACACTATTCACTCTCTTCTTCCATGAATTATTGGAAGAGATTGTGAAGGAATTGGAAGCTTAGATTCATAGGATATCTATATCTATGTACAAGAAACATTGGATAATTACCTCACTAATTAACAAAGCTTGGAACTTGAATTTGAATTTTTTCTTCTTTGAAAAAGAGATGAAGCCGAGAGCTTCTTGGCTTGGAAAATGAAAGTCAACTTTGTGTTTTGTGTTTTTGATTTGTTTTGGCTTGGCTGCCTTATTTTTGTTTTGTTTAATTAACCTTTTAACCATGGTAAAATTTGTGTGGCTTATAATCAACCAACAATTCCTTCCCTTTTGGTCATGCTTATGTCATCCTCCTATGTCATCTTCCCACACTTGTCTTCTTCTTGTTGGTGTGATGACATCATCATCACTAACTTCTTTGATTAACTCCTAATTACTTGGCTAATGATCGCTGATATGTTATACGGTTCGCTTAACTTTCATTTATCGTTTGAGGGATCATACCCGGGATCTTATTACTTGGGTTCCCTTAACCTTTCTCAATAAATTATATTACTTTTATGATCCTCTCTTATAATCCTTGAATTTAAATCCTTTTTATCCTGTTACCTTATACTCAATTCTTTCGGTATCTGGTGGATTTTCGGGAAAAATCAAAGTGTTCGAATTTGGATTCTGACGATCTTTACATACACTTACATACAATATAGAGTACTAGTAAGATCTCAGAATAACAATAAAAGAACCTCTACAAAGTGTGGCATGAAAAGTTTTCTAGAACGATCTTTTATGATCTTTTCTAATCACTATTCATAAGGGTTACAAAAAGTCCAAAATTTTGGGGTTATTACATTTATCATGTAGCGAGCGTTAGATTAGCAGATCCCAGACTATAAAAGCCTTAGGTCACTAGGCACAAAGTCCTCTAGAACTTAATAACTCGAGTATTAAAGAGCCCACTCGTGATCAATTCTGCATAATCACATACTTTTTTTTCTTTTTTTTTCTCTTTTTCCAGTTTCTGAATGAGTGTGTTTCGCTCCATCTCATTCAACCCTAGACAACTCATAAAAATATGAGCCAGCTACTAGTCATTTGACGCCTAGCCTTATTCACAACTAGCAATGAAATCCAAGTTTTTCTCCAATTTAAAAATCAATGCTCCTACGTCATTACAAGAATAACAAAAATTCTAAATATAAATAAGTGATTAAATCTCAACGAATAAACAAGTATAATCATGATCTAGCTCAAAAAAAACCTAAAAGACTTGTGAATTTTTTTTCTGGCATGCAAATCAATTCATTAGACTTAGACAACCCTTTATCCGTCATCACCACACTCAAATCAACATCAACTTATCAATCAGAAATAGCTCAACCTAAGGGATCATGTTATATGCATGTAAATGCAACTATAGGAACTCACATAAAACACAAACAAACATGTCCTAAATAAACAATCATGTAAAAATATGAATGAAATACAACTAAACATGCAACATGAATCTATATTAATCTATATGGACACACACAAACTAATCCTTACATTATCACCCCCAAACTTAAATTTTTCAATGTCCTCATTGAAGATAATAATAAGGAGGATCAGGTGGCCAATTAACCTCGACACCAGTGTCTCGAAAAACAGTACTACAAGTGTGTGTTAAAACTTCAGTAAAACGTTGGTGGATGTCATGCATGGCCTTAATACACCGAATCAATCTTCTATACTGCGCAACACCAAAACCAAACCTATCAACTATCTGTGGTGCACGAGAGGGAGCATCTATAAGCACGGGAGGAACCGACCGGTCACCCTTGAGATTTTCATTGATATATTCCAACCCTTTGTCAGGGGGTGCATCTAAGAATGCATAACTCAAGTGATCTAGCAGTGGGTTGAGCTCAAATGTGGGAGCTTCTTCAATAGACATCTCGAGACGCTCTTGAGTAATTTTCAGCTTTGCTAACCCCAGAGAATCGAATGGCATATACAACTTCCTCATCCATGGAGGTGCATACAAAACCTGCAGTTGCTCTGCTCCTTCTTCATCTTCAATAACTGATTCCCCTATTAAGGATCTCTCTAAGGTATCTGACTTTGGCAAATGCTCAAGCTCCGAATCCACAACAGAGTCTACCTGCTCTAGTTTAAAGTACTGCTCTTTACCTGAGGGTAACTTTATTGCCTTGAACACGTTAAAAGTAACCTTCTGATCTTGAACCTTCATCGTAAGCTCTCCTTTTTGCACATCGATCATAGTTCGGCCTATAGCCAAGAATGGTCTTCCCAAGATAATGGGAATCTTCTTATCTTCCTCAAAATCAAGAATTGCAAAATCAGCAGGGAAGATGAGTTTTTCCACCTTGACCAAGACAACCTCCACTATACCTCGTGGATAAGTGATGGTCCGATCGGCCAACTACAAAGACATGTTCACATGTTTTGGATCAGGTAAACCAAGTTTCTTGAAGACAGATAATGGCATCAGATTGATGCTAGCTCCCAAGTCACACAAACACTTGTCGAAGGACAGATTACCAATGGTGCAAGGTATCGTAAAGCTTCCTGGATCTTTAAGCTTAGGAGGTAGCATCTATTGCAACACAACACTGCACTCTTCCGTTAGAGTAACGATTTCCAACACCTCAAGTTTTAGCTTCCGAGATAGAATACGCTTGATGAATTTAGCATAGCTCGGCATATGTTCTAGAGCTTCACCAAAAGGTATGTTGATGTGAAGTTTCTTGAACACCTCCAGAAACTTAGCAAATTGCTTATCCAACTTCTGCAGCCTTCTAGGAAAAAGAGGTGGAGGATATACCTGTTTCTCCCCTGTATTACCCTTAGGAAGATAGTGTTCCACAGCTTTCTTCCTTGATTCCACCTCAGCATCCTTCTGCACCACTTTTTCAGCTACAATCTCATTTTCTGGAATTGGCAAGGGTGCAGATGCACCTGCATTCTGGATATAGTTTTTATACTCTTCATCTTACGGAATTTGGGGGCTCGCGACCTTTCCGAATCAGAAAGTGATGGCGTTCACCTGTTTGTGAAATTCCCTCTTGCCTAGATTGGCTTCTGTATCACTAGGAAGCATTCCTGATGGTCGATTCAATAAGGCGTTAGCAATTTAGCCTATTTGGTTTTCCAGAGTCTTGATAGAAACAACCTGGCTTTGGCATATAAGAGCCTGGTTTTTGCACATAAGCCACAACTCCTCCAATTCAGATTTTTCATTCGAAGATAGACCTGCACCTCTATGAGTTTTTTGTTGAATTTAGAGTTGTTGTCTTGGTGCAAATTGTTACTTGGTGCAAATTGTTGCTGAAAACCAGGAGGATTGAATTGCTTGTTTCCAAACTGCTGGAACGGCTGTTGTATCGCATTCTGATTATTGCTCCAGCAAAAGTTAGGATGATTCCAGTTGTCAGGATGATAAATGCCTGACATTGGTTTCTGCGATCTTTGAAGGTTGCTTAAAACTGAGCTGATTCACTAGATATAACGCATTTCTCCGTCGCATGTGAACCTGCACAAAGCTCACAAACACTTGTCCGCTGATGAACTCCATAGTTAGCCAGAGAATCGATCTTCATAGACAACGCCTTTAGCCGAGCAGCTATAGTTGTAGCTGTATCCACTTCAAGAACTCCTGCTACCTTGCCCTGTGGAAATCTTTGGGTTGGATACTGATATTCATTAGCAGCCATCAGTTCAATTAGACCATAAGCTTCCTCATAACTCTTTGCCCATAATGCTCCACCTGATGTTGCATCGAGCATGGGTCTAGACTGTGCTCCCAAACCATTATAAAAGAAATTGATGATCATCCAATCAGGCATTCCATGATAAGGACACATCCTAAGCATCTCCTTGTAGCGCTCCCAAGCTTCACATAGAGTTTCTCCCGATTGCTGCACAAATTGAGTAAGAGCATTCTTGAGTGCAGCTGTCTCCTCCATATGGAAGAATTTAGTAAGAAACTTCTGAGCAAGATCCTCCCAAATAGTGATAGAACCAGCTAGTAGAGAGTGTAACCAGCTCTTAGCTTTATCCCTCAGAGAGAATGGGAAAAGTCTCAGTTTCACGGCATCTTCAGAAACATTATTGAACCTGAAGGTGTCGCAGATCTCTATGAAATACCTGATGTGCATATTGGGATCTTGCGTTGGAGAACCCCCAAACTGGATTAAATTCTGTACCATCTGAATCATGTCAGGCTTGATTTCAAAGGTATTAGATGCGATCGCTGGCCTGTCAATGCTAGATTGAATGTCATTGATCTTGGGTTGAGAAAAAATCCATCAACGCTTTCGTATTTGTTGCTAGTTCTCCCACTGCAATAAAAACTAGAGTACCTGAAACACACGACTAAGTAACTAGTTAGTAAAATATCCGAGTCAGTGAACTTTAATGACCACTGATGTCAAGCACATAAACTAAAAATTAACACCGAGTCCCCGGTAGTGGCGCCAACAACTTATTAGGGAGAAAACACGCGCTAAAATTACACGCAAGTATATGCGTTCGCAAGTAATATAGAATACTTTCTAGTTCGTTCCCACGGAGACTCTTTTTAGTTAACTTAAGATTATGCACCTATGCCAACAATGGCATGGCTATCGCTCAATGCTAAGAAAAATAACAAGTTGGGTTGTTTATAACTAAGATTAAACTAATATGCAATTAACTAAGAGATTAAAAGTGATTGAATTACTATATGAGATAAACATGGGATTAAATACTTCATTCAAAGTCATTGTTCTTAACCTTAGCATGCAATGGTGATGACAACTAATCAGATAACATGAAACTAGTAAACTCCAACTTTCGTTGCACGAATACCCTACTACCAGACATCCACAAAAGAGATAGTTACTGAATAGACACCAATTATGTTGAGACCCTATATGTCTATAGAATTTGATAACATAAAGGTTTAATGTGCAAGTTATCTATCGTGGTTACATAGGGAAAGTAAGATGGTTAAAATTACCTATGAATCATGCATAACAACTACATGAACCTATGCTGGCATGGCAAGTTCTAAATCTCTAGATTCACTATCGCTTCAATAGAGATTAACACGCTACCTTATATGTTAGCTACACATATAAGATGAATAAGTACAACCAATACTAGGATATCAATCAATCACCACACACTAAGATATTGAAACAAATTAAATATAGAAATCTATATGTAAATCCGTTAGAACCCCATGACAATGATTAGTTCATAACCGAACTCATCGTCACCATGGGTTCCAATGAAAATATGATAATAAATAATATTAGAGTTCTAGGGTTCAAAGACAAATAAAAAACAAGCATCCAAAGTATAAACTATATTAAAGAATACGAATTTTTTCTTCTCCCTAGCAATCTTGTGCTCTCTAGGTCTTCGTATTGCTCTCTCTGGTCTCCTTGTTGTTAAAATGACTTTTTATCACTATATATAAGCCCCTAGTGGACCTAGACCCTTAAAATTATCAAATTCTACTAAAATTAGGATTCAGGGGAAAAAAGGGCGGGGCGGCCGCACTCAAATTAGCGCGGGCGCGCTGTTTTTTTGGTAGAAAGGCGGGGCGGCCGTGCTGGTTTTGGGGGCGGCCGCGCCTGACTTCTCGATTTTTCTGCTGATTATTCGTTTGGCCGTACCTTGAGTTCTGCTCGTCAGAATTAGGTGATTCAGCTGGCCACGCGAAGCTAACGAGATTCTCTACAAATTGAGAATGGATTAGGCTTCCAATTATTAAATATTTTAAGCATATTTCCTTGAAAATCTCCTTTCTTCATTTAACTGATGCCTGAAATGCAATAACACAAAATCATATCCAAAATACCAACTTGAGTCCAAAACACCAACTTAAGCTTATAATGAAGCGTTCCAAGTAGATATAAAATCTACTTACCACAGTGAAAAATAGTGAATGAAGTATTCAAGATTGTAGTAACAATGAAGACGTTGTCTAAGTACCAAAGAAGATTCCAGTGAAAATACAATTGTTTATTGATAGTCAGTGTTCGAAGCGATAAGGTTATTAGAAGCTTAACAATGATTTGAGAAGATTATAGTATGAAGGCCTGAGAGCGGAACTAGTCACCTATGAACCAGACCATTGCACTAGGTGTCAGCGATTCGTGAAAGAAAACTAAGTACTATCATTAGGAAGATTATTAAGTGAGTATTCGTATCTGGATATGAAGGTTATATGGTTTATAAGAAGACTCAGAGAGAAGACTTGAAGACGGAACATTTTAAGGGTTAAATCGTTCTACAAAAACTAAGTGAAAGTGACCACTACCTTGTAGTAGGAGTCACCATAGCCACTCTATTGCTTAGAAGGAGTGATAAACTTGAAGTAGAGCTCAAAATATAAGTAACAGAGTAGGGTTTGAGCTAGTAGGAGCAACAGAGAAGAAATGGGAAAAGAAACTATCTCATAAATGCATGTTGTTCCTTGTGGTCGCAACTCAGTATTTTTTAAGGCAAAAGTGCCATGTGGTCGCAATTAAAGCTTCCTAGAGTGAATAGGGTCACAACTAAAGCTTACAAGGGGATCTAGGGTCGCCACTTAGCCTACACAAGTGGGTAGAGGTCATAACTTAGCTCAGAAACTAAGGCAAATCCTTTTCTCTAGCTACAGGGGTCGCAACTTACCCTTACAAGGAGGTGTGGGTCGCAATTAATGATATTTTCCAAGGAAATTTACTCTCCTTGATGCTACTAGTTGCAAGTCAGGTTCCAAGGGGCTCCCAAGTTGCCACTTAGAGAAATTCTAAGGCAAACTTGTCATAGACTTCATGTATGTGCAAATAAGAGCTCCTTTCTCCCTGTGGTCACAACTCACATGGATCCTTTCTCCCTGTGGTCGCAACTCACATGGAATGCTTGAATATTCTAAGTAAAAATCATCCGTGGACGCAATTAACTCTCAACAACTTTATTGATTCCATCAATTGATTTATGTGGTAAATAATTGGCCATGTAATTCTAATTAATGTAAAAGACTACACAAAAAAAGCAGAAGAATAAAAGTCAGGATTGTTCTGTTTATCTACTTCTCCAAAAATGAGATCTGATAAAAACAAGAAACAAAGAGATACTGAGAAGCTCAAGCATATTGTATATTCGTTAAACTTCTCACCGGAGAAACGTTATAATGCCCGATTTAAATCTTGTATATTCATAGGGTTATTATAATCATTATACGGTAATTAGATCCTTAAACAAACACAAAGCTAGATCACTGTATATGATTTAATTTGCATATCTTTGTAGAAGCAAGAACATTGTTGTTCTTGGATTCTAACTGGTTAATTTATTTACCAGAGTGTAGCAACACCCCCAAGGATTTATATATGAATATATATTTCCCCGAATATCCTATATTCCTCATTTTAATGTCCTAAACACTATTCACCTCAAGAACACGGAGCCACTAACCGAACACTAAATTATATATCCGCAAAAGATTCGAATTTTTTTAGTTTAGTGAGTATCGTATTCAACCCCCCCCCCTCTACGATACTTCAGGACCTATTAATTGGTATTAGAGCTTGTTAAACGATATACAGATCAGATCCGATGTGTCAGCCCAAACAGTCAAGTTCTCATATTTTTAGATTTTTTAATTTTCAAAAATTATCAACTCTTGAGATTTTTGAATTTTAAATAATTTGAACTTATCCAAGCCAAAGATTCTTAAAGGATTGGTAGAATCAAGATTCCTCCGAGAGTTAAAGATGATTTTAATCTTTTGAAGAAAATGAAGACCATGTGCTAATCAGACAGAAAATTCCCGAATACGGAAATTGAAGATAATGGTTCTCTTATTCCAATGAAGCTAATTTCAAGACCTACGGAAGAAAATTATAGAAATTTCACAAAGGCTTACTCCATAGGATAATACTGGATTTTCAGATGCAGGAAATGAATGAAGTTTCTACGTGTACAGTTTTTCTCGAAGATTTTAAGAAAACTCTAATAATTCCAGATTATACAATCACACAGTGGTTTGTACCAATGCTACATTTATCCGGGAATTAAAGAGATTGTTAGTCCCTTAACAATGCAACAAGAATTACAGAAGGGGGGTTGAATGAAATTCTTAAAACTTTTTCACAAATATAATTGTTTTAACTCAAATATATATATATATATATCAATGTGAATTGATTTGCAGAGTGCGAAATAATAACTTGAAATGAATTAAAATACAAGTAATTAAAAACACAAGTCTTTAAAAACTTTATGGTGTATTTGAATGTATCCACCAGAGATATATAATATATCAAGAGAACTCTGTGTAGCAATTAGCTCACAGCTGCTTACAAATTGTCAACAACTAAGATTATAGAGAAATGCTAAGAATACAGCTTACAAATGTTTCTCTCTTGGTTGCTTAGTTAGTTGTTCTATTTTCTACTTCTTGGTTTATATATTACCAAGATTACAAAGCAATAAGACAAGATAATAAAACAAAACTATCAAGTCTAATACTATGCTACTTCATTACTCTATTCCAGCATCTTTGAATATCTTCATAATAGCATGGAAATGGCAATGCTGCTTTGTTCTCTAAAACCCAGTTCAATAGGCTTCCACATTCTATTTGTATATACTCGACGCATGTGACTATGTTGTCACTGTCAACAGATGTTTGAATTCTTTATCCGTCGGGTTCATGATCATCCGTCGGGTTGTCTTGCTGATCATCCGTTGAATGACATTGTTGTTTATCCGTCGGGTAGTAATCTGGCACTTGACTTCATTTCATTTATGCAGAATTACAAGATATCATCTATGTACAATTAATCAACCTATTCTGCATATCTAGTTAAAGTCAACATGACTTGAGTACTACTACAGAATCTAAACAATGTGTATGCAGAAATGTGCTACAGACTTATTGTTATATAAGCTACTCACTCGATGGATAATAAATCATCATCCATCGGGACTATATTGAGTTATCCGTCGGGACTATAATCCTTATCCATCGAGTGCTACGTTTTTCACTAAGTAAAATCTACCAAGGTGTTTTATTAATGAAATCATCAAGTACCCAACATATACACAAAAATCTCCCCCAATTTATGTCTACTGGAATTGTAGCCATAAATTAAGAGAAACTTGATGATAACAAAACACCCTAAAAATACAACTTTGAAAGTAAGTAGATAAAACTGTAAAGTGCTTCATTTAACAAAATGTACAAAGTTTAGCTCACAGTCATTTTCAAGGTGCTCCTCTAGCCTGAGCAGATTTATCTAGTTCCTTGAAGGTCTGGATCTCTTTCAAAGCTTTCTGTTGTTTTCTTTTATCTGATTTTAGAGCTGTCTGTAGAATTCCAGTTCATCAGATTCTGAGAGGTTTTGCTTTTCTTGCATCTCCAAGAGAGTTTCATTGCTAGAGATGCTCAATTGGTCTTCTAATCTGAAAAATCTTCTAACTCCTTTGTCATCCATGAACTCCATCAGCCAGTAGGGCCTTAGATGCACTCTTCTCCCTATGCAATGAATAATTAGAGTCTTCGGGAGTGCATCTTTAGCTCTAATACTTCTCAGTTCTTCAATCTTCTTTAGAACTAGTCTTCTTGCAGTTACATTGAACCCAAAGTTCTTCTTGAAAGATGAATAAACCTTTATCAGTACAGCTTGGCTTTCTTGCAGGATCCTGTGAAGTGGCCATTAAATCTCCTTTCCTCCCTTGTACTTGAAAACTAACCTTTCAGGTAGATTTCTGTATGCATCAATCCCTCTCACTTCTTCTAGTTCATCTAGATATAGATTTAGATCAGAGAATTCCTTGATGTCACACAAGTACATGTAATCTCCCTTGTTGACTTTAGATTGAGCTTTGACTAGAGATTTGGATTTGAGAGGTGATAACTTCACTTTCTTGACTGCTCTTGACTTTGTTCTCTTTGGCTTATTAAGGCTTGGTAGATTGAAGTCAGGAATTGGTAGGCTTTCCCAGTCTATTGTTTCATCCTTAGGCATAATAGGTTCACCATGAATGTTCCTGTAAGGATCCACCACTTTGATGTCTTCAAATACCACAGAGGGTTTTGATGCTTGAGTTGTAGTTGGAGTGGATTCCTTGGGAAACTGATCCTCCAATTCCTTACCAACAAAGTTCAATTTCCTTTTGGTTCTTTTGGCCAATTCCTTGTATCTCTGAGATTTCTTCTGTTGTGATTCAACTTGCTTATTTGGATCTTGAGATTCAGTGATTTCAGATGGCTGAGCAGGAATCTGTTGTGTTGGTTTCACAGCTTGTAGCTTGGCCAAGATATCAACTTGCTCTTTCTTTTGCTTAGCCTTTTTGGCATTTAGAATAACTTGCTTCTTTTCCTGCTTCAATATTGCCTTTTCTTCTCTCTTTGCTTGAGCAAATTGAGGATGTCCAGCCACCACACAAATTTCTTTCCCATTCCTGAAAACTTTAGCAATTCTCCTTTTTAAGGCTGAATCAGCTGGATCTTTGTAGAAGGCAATTGATCTTGATATAAGCTTCTTCTCATCAGGCATAGATGTCTCATATACTATATCCAAAGGGTTCTTCAATGATGATTTTGGATAGTTAACCCTTGGCTTCAGAATAATTTCAGCCTTTGGAGATTTGATGCAGGATGGCTGTCCTCTTTCCAGATAGTTCATGCTCATTTCATTCACAGAGATCTGCTTGACTTGAGAGTGATGAATGGCTGACTTTAATGGCCCCTTTACTAGCCCAAACTTCTTTTGAATGTCCTCATCAATTTTCTCCTAGTTGATTGGCTTCAACTACTCCTTTTCAGCTTCTCTTAAATTGGCTGCTGCTGCATTGATCAGATCAATACTGTCTGTTACTGGTGGCTTGGTGAAAGTAATTGTAGGCACAATTACTTTACCGATTTGAATTTGAAGCTTCTCCCCCTCACTTGGTCCTTTCTCCCCCTTTTTGTTATCATCAAGTTGAGTAGAGGAGGAGGTTTGTGCAGCCACCAGTTTCTGAAGCAAGTCTGTGTTGTTGAGCTTGATGAAGATGAATGGCTGTTAGAGATGCTTCCATAGCTGACATTCTTGTATCTAAACATCTATCTTTGTGGAAAGATCAGAATTTTTCCTGAGTTATCTCTTGATGTCAAGCATTGTAGCTTCTGGAAGCTTAGAGTCCATCTTGTCAGAAATAGCCTTTTTCATCTCATCAATATCACCCTTGATGGTGTTGACATCTCTAGCATGTTGGAAGCCTTGAATCTGTTGTAGTTGCAGAGAAGCAAGATGTGCTTGAAGGTGCTTCTTGGTGTTGGCATTTGTAGTGGTTTGAAGAGCAGAATTTGTCTGATTTATGAGTTGGATTAGGGTTGTCTTGAAGTAGTGTTCATCATAATATTTTGAAAATGCCCATGATGGCATGCCTGATCTTGAACTGGAACCTACTTCTCCCCCATGTCCAATGACTCTTCTTCACTATCTCCACCTTCATCCCCAAAGAAATCTGCTGAACCACCAGTCTCATAATCAACATCACCAGCTGTAGAGGGCACAGCTGTGATGGCATCCTTAGCTCTTAGCATTGACTGAGTGGTATGCACCAAATTGAGCATCCTTTCAGCATTGTCAGTGCCCTATTCAGCTAGAAGTTGATAAGCTGGAACAGGGTGAGTAAATGCCTCAACATCAAGGGAGGTGGAATCTATAACAACTTGAGATTGCTGAGATTGTCCCTCCCTGTCTGTATCCTGAACATTCATTAACTCACTAGCAATGACATTCATCCTTATAGCTCCTGTACCTGCATTTCTCTCTTGTTCTCTCTTTTGTTGCATCAGGGTCTCACCCTGGATTCCCACCCTCACACCCTCACCTTCACAATCTAAGGTGGGACTCCTCTCACTCTCTTTTGACAATCCTGAAGAAATGGATCGCATATTTTCAATCTTTTGCTCTCCTTTTTCCTAGGAGCAACCCAGACTATCACTCATAACACTCTTTTCCCTCAATCCTAAGAGTGACTGTACAACCACTAAGTCTTCTGCACTAGAGATAATAGATGAAATTTGAAGTTGTGCAGAGACACCCGATGGATGAGGAATATCCATCGGGTTAGCAGTTTGACCATCCGACGGATAAATACTGTCAAACTTATCCATCGGGATACAATCACTACTCGACGGATGAACAATATCCATCGAGAGAGTAGAAATAAATGAACTTGGAATTGAAACTATTGTGGACTCTGTGCTGATTGATGAGATTTTTGGCACAGATGTTTCAACAGTCCCTGAAAGAATTGGCAAGTGAGCCAACAAATCATCCAAAAGATGATGCTCACTTGCAATAGATTTTGGCTTCCCCAACAAAGTTAAAGAAGGGGAATCAGGAATTGATGTGTTGATCATGTCCACATCCAGAGAGTTTATGGAATAATTTGGTGTTTGATGTGCTTCTATAACTAATGATTTTGGCTATAACTCCACATTTATTGGAGCCACATCAAGCTGAATTTATGAAGGTGCAGTGACGGTGTCTTTAGCACCAGTTTGCACAGTGTGTGAACCCTGTGCATCCCCAAAGGTTTTAGATTTATTCTTTCTGGCATAAGTTTGGGGTGAGCAAGTATCCCTTACCCTCTTGGCATGTGCTCTTGGCTGAGAGCTTTGTTCAATAGCCACATCCTTTTGGGAAGATGCAACTAGAAATGAGCTTTTATCCTAATTAATCACTGCAGTTTGTTGGGAAACTGCAGTATGGCTAGGCTGGGAACCACTCAACTCTCCATCCTTATTCTTAGGGTTTCTTTTATGTTCACCCTGTCCCTCACATACCTTACCCACCTTCACACTCCCCTATTTGGTTTTGGTAGATTTTGTAACTGGCATCTTTTGAGAGATACCAAAGGGGGCTTTCTTTGATTTGGATTTTGAAATTTTTGATGATTTGGTAGTTTGGGTAGGCAACTGTTGGGTCATTGACATAGTTACCATTGCTACACTAGAATTCAAAAAAATTTGTGAGGTTGGAATAGTAGGGACATATGAACTTACCTCACTTACCTGAGGTGCTTCCATTACAGGGAAATAGAAGAGTGGCACTTATCCATGATGATTTGCCCTGTTCAAATCTACAGTAATTCTTCTCTCTTGAACCCAACAATCTAATTTGTTGTTTGGGTTCTCAAGTACAATTTCCTCAGAGAGGTGGTTAGCTAACATCATGAAAATCTAGCATAATAAACATTTTTGCCCCTCTTATTTAACTTTCCTAATTTAAATCCCAACTCAAACAAAACAAGATCACTGAAATTAAAGAACTTATCTGTAACTAGCATGTAAAGCATGTTAAGCATGTAAATATTGACAGAATCAAAATTACTGATTTTACCAAAAAAGACCTTGGTCACTACATCACACATGAAACTCCATTTCTTCCTAAGACCCAATCTCCTAATGTCACTTAACTTAGAAGTAGAAAGAGCATAGTTCATGAAATTAAGCATATTAACTATATCAGTGTCTGTGTGTGGTGAGGTCACAGTATTATCAGGAATCTTGAAACATGCTTTGATAACATCACTATTAATACAGAATTCCTTACCTTTAATGGTGAGTGTGATGGTCTTATCTGTCGAGTTGTATGAAGCAGTAGTCCACATCTCTTCAACAACCTCACAGAAGATGGTGGGTGATTCTAGCATTGCATAACTGAGTTTGCAGTTCTTCATAAAATCCATCATTTTGTAGTAGTCATTTGAATGCTGAATCCCCTTGTTCACTAGAGCCGTGAAGTTGTTCTTCTCATAGATGTATCCAGTTTGTGACATGATCTTGACTACTGGTGCCATTGTTAGAGAGTGGAAATTGCAGAGATAGAGATGCTAATTATTTTTGAGAAAGAGAGAATTTAGAGCAGATAATTTGAGAATGATAAAAGAAAAGAAATGGAAATGAAATAAGCTTTTATACTATCTCAAAAATAACTGTCAAAAATAATAAAGTAAAATAAAGTAACCAATGAAAATTGCCTAAAATAGCCGTTTAAAAATAAACTGTAAAAATTCCATCAATTATCTGTCGTGTTACGCTTACAAACTGTAAGTATACTCGATGGATAATGTTCAGGAAATTAACGGCTAAGATTAAGACAATTCGACGGATGAGGATAAACTGTTATCCGTCGAGTTATAAAATATTCCAGAAAAATAATTGATTTTTATTTACAAGCAATATTCTGACAGATGATCAAACTCGATGGATAAAGATCATCCGTCGAGATGTAAATTTTGACTTAGCCAAAATTCCATCTTAGACTGAAAAATCAATTAAATTTATGGCTGCATCACAACCTGCAAATTATCTGAAAAGATTTAAGAATAATTAAGCATACCTAACTCACTTACCAACCTTGAGAAGGTGGATTCATCCAGTGGCTTGGTAAAAATATCTGCAAGCTGCTTTTCACTTGGAACAAAATGTAATTCAACAGTACCATTCATTACATGTTCCCTTATGAAGTGGTACTTGATGTCTATGTGCTTTGTCCTTGAATGTTGTACTGGATTTTCAATGATGGCAATTGCACTTGTGTTATCACATAAAATAGGAATCCTCTCAACTTGCAGACCATAGTCTAGCAATTGATTTTTCATCCACAAAATCTGTGCACAGCAACTGCCAGCAGCAATATATTCAGCTTTAGCTGTAGAGGTAGAAACTGAATTTTGCTTTTTACTGAACCAGGACACAAGCTTATTTCCTAGAAATTGACAGATTCATGTTGTACTTTTTCTATCAATTCTACAACCTGCATAATCTGCATCTGAATAACCAGTTAGATCAAAACCAGAATCTCTAGGATACCAAATTCCAAGTTTTGGTGTTCCCTTGAGATATCTGAAGATTCTCTTAATAGCTACTAAGTGAGATTCTCTAGGATCAGCCTGAAATCTAGCACACAAATATGTAGCAAACATTATATCTGGCCTACTAGCTGTTAAGTACAGAAGTGAGCCAACCATGCCCCTATAACTTGAAATATCCACAGATTTTTAGTAGTGTTTAATTCAAGCTTAGTTGCAGTGTCCATGGGAGTTTTTGAAGATGTGCAATCCATTAGATCAAACTTCTTTAAAAGATCATAAATGTATTTAGTTTGAATAATGAATATTCCATCACTAACTTGCATAACTTGCAAACCAAGAAAGTAAGTTAGTTCTCCCATCATACTCATTTCATACTTACTCTGCATCAATTTGGCAAACTTTTTGCAAAGTTTTTCATCTGTAGAGCCAAAAATAATATCATCTACATAAATTTGAACAAGTATACTAGAACCATTAACATTTCTAAAGAATAAAGTTTTGTCTACAGTACCTCTTGTGAAGTGATTTTCCACAAAAAACTTTGATAAAGTGTCATACCAGGCTCTAGGTGCTTGCTTCAATCCATAAAGTGCTTTTAAAAGATAGTAGACATAATCTGGAAAACTTGGATCTTCAAAACAGGAGGCTGACTAACATAGACTTCCTCCTCCAAGTCTCCATTCAGAAAGGCACTTTTGACATCCATTTGATAGACCTTGAAATTGGCAAGGGCTGCATAGGCTAAGAAGATTCTGATGGCTTCAATTCTTGCAACAGGAGCAAATGTTTCATCAAAATCATTTCCTTCTTATTGACAATAGCCCTTAGCAAACAATCTAGCTTTGTTCCTGACTACAATGCCATTTTCATCCATCTTGTTTCTGAATACCCATTTGGTGTCAATTGGATTTTTTCCTCTAGGCTTGGGCACCAGCTTCCATACCTTATTCCTCTCAAATTGATTTAGCTCCTCCTGCATAGCTAAAATCCAATCAGGATCCAACAAAGCTTCTTCAACCTTCTTTGGTTCTTCCTTAGAAAGAAAGCTGTTGTACAGACATTCTTCTTGAGTTGCTCTCCTTGTTTGAACTCTAGAAGATACATCACTAATTATGAGCTCAAAGGGGTGATCTTTTGTCAATTTTCTTTATTGAGGTAGATTAGCTCTAGATGAAGAGGCCTCATTATTGTCTTGATGTGTGATTGAGTATTTATTATTTGAAACCCCCCCTGAGTTAATGGATCTTTGATTTGAGAAATGAGAGCTTTCTGCAAGTGATCTATCCTGACTCCCAGCTACTTTTGATAACCCAACAGATGGTGAATTTTGAGTACCGACGGATGAAGCAAGTTGTCTTCCGACAGATAAGGCAGATTGTCTCCCGACGAATGAAGCATTATGCAACTCGACAGATGTTGAATTTTGTGCTTCATTGGTAGTAGATTTTTCTGCATTATCCTTTGATACTGTTTCTTGATCACTTTCATCATCACTGTCATCACTAACCATCTCCACATTGTCAAATTTGAGGCTCTCATATTAGTCTCCATCTTGCAGTCCTTCAATCTTTTTATCATCAAACACAACATGTATTGATTCCACAACAATGTTGGTTCTTAGATTGTAGACTCTAAATGCTTTACCAATAGCTTATCCAACAAAAATTCCTTCATCGGCTTTAGCATCAAACTTCCCATTCTGATCAGTTTGATTTCTCAAGATATAACATTTGCAACCAAAGACATGAAGAAAAGTTAGAGTTTGCTTCTTGTTCTTGAACAATTCATAGGGAGTCATGCATTTTTCTTGATTAATCAGAGAAATATTCTGAGTGTAGCATGCAGTATTTACAGCTTCAGCCCAGAAATATGTTGGTAGTTTAGATTCTTCAAGCATTGTCATGGAAGCTTCAATAAGTGATCTGTTCTTCCTTTCCACTACTCTATTCTGTTGTGGAGTTCTTGCTGCTGAAAACTCATGCAAGATTCCATTTTCTTCACAAAATGCTCTCATGATAGAATTCTTGAACTCAATTCCATTGTCACTCCTGATTCTTCTCACTTTGAAATCAGGATGATTATTGACTTGCCTTATGTGATTGATGATGATTTCACTAGCCTCATCTTTAGAATTTAGGAAATATGTCCAAGAGAACTTTGAGAAATCACCTACAATTACTAGGCAAAATCTTTTCCTTGAAATAGACAACACATTGACTGGTCCAAACAAATCCATGTGTAGCAATTGCAAAAGTTCCTCAATTGTTAAATCAAGCTTCTTTCCGAATGATGCTTTGATCTGCTTTCCTTTTTGACAGGCTTCACACAATCCATCCCTAGAAAACTCCACTTGAGGAATGCCTCTAACCAGTTCTTTCTTTACTAGTTCATTCATGGTCTTGAAGTTTAAATGGGATAGCTTCTTGTGCCATAACCAACTTTTATCCTGATTTGTTTTGCTGAGAAGGCAAGTAACAGATTCTGCATGTGATGAGTTGAAGTCAGCTAGGTACACATTTCCTTTTCTCACACCAGTGAGAACCACTTTGTTGCTCCTCCTATTAGTCACAACACATGCTTCTGAGTTGAAGGTTACTGAATTGCCTTTATCACAAAGCTGGCTGATACTCAGCAAATTATGCTTGAGACCATCCACTAAGGCAACTTCCTCAATGATGACATTGTCTTTTGAAATCAAGCCATATCCCACAGTATAATCCTTGCTGTCATCTCCAAAAGTAATACTAGGGCCAGATCTCTCCTTGAACTCTGTGAGCAGGGTACAATCACCAGTCATGTGTCTTCAACAACCACTATCCAAGTACCATAGATTCTTTCTGTTTCCTTGCACACATCAAAATCAAATCAAGTTGATTTTGGTACCCAAGTTTCCTTGGGTCCTGCCTTGTTAGCTTTCTTTTTCTGTTTCTTAGGTTTGATCTCATTTGACTTGGGGATATCAAATTCATCCTTAGTCATTTGAGTTGAACCTTTGAAACCATTCATTACAGCAGAATTATCATGCATATTATGATTAACAGGGAATGGCATGCTATTAGTGAACATGTTATTCCAGTAAGGCATGCTAAATGGCATTTGTGGCATACTAAATGCATCATAATAAGGATTAGGTGCAAATGGCATATTAGGAAACTGTGCATTCATAATCTGTGTAGACATAACATTCATAGGCATAGGAGGCATGTCATTCATGTTGGGAAAGTGAGGTGGCACAAATATGGAAGTAGGCATGGCAGATTTGTAATTAACAGACAAATAATTTACACTACCACACTTGACACATATTTTTCTTGGAGCATATTTATCAGGTGTGTAGTTATTGTGTTTGTTAATCCCCACTTTACCATTTCCATTATTTTTCCTTTTAGCATCTGTTATAACCTCAATCTTTTCAAGTCTGTCACTCAATTGTTTGATAGTCATATGACCAACATTAGCCTTCTTCTCCTTCTTCACTTGACTAGATTCTTCTGGAATAAAATTCTTGAAAACTGATCCATATCTCTCATTTAACTTGACAAGCTTGGCTTTACTCACAGGCTTGCTCATAGTCGACAGATGATGATTTATGTCACTCGACGGATAACCCTTTTTGCTATCCGATGGATGAACCTCATCATCCGTCGAGTCTACATCAGTTAGCAATCCTTCCACCAAATGGATTCCATCTTCTCCTTGTTCTTCTTCCAGGATGCATCACAAAAGGACTCATTCCCTTGAACTTTAGTGATTTGAGCATGAACATCTCTAGATGTTTTCCATGCCTTAATCACCTCCTGTTCACGTTCAAGCTGCTTCTTCAAGATCTCTTCTTTCTTCAAGGACTCAGTTAATTCATCCTTAGCAATTTTGCACTCAATTCTTAATTTTTCAAATTCAATGAACTGAGACTCTAGCACATTATTCCTCTCACTTAAAAACAAATTGTTTTCTTTGATTTTAGCATTTTCTTTAGTAAGAGACTTAAGTGTAACATGCAAATGATATAATTCTGTAGACATGCCATTTATATAATCATTACACTCAGCTTTAGATAAATGTGCAAGGTTAATGGTGATTACCTGATTACTTGAAGAACTTGTCTCTGTTTCATCAGACTTGGCCATTAGGGTTAGATTAACATAGTTGACATCCTCATCCTCATCTAGGCCATCTACAGCCCAGTCATTTTCTTGTGTAATGAAAGCCCTTTTCTTTTGTTTGAGCAGCTCAAAGTATTTCTGTTTATAATGCACAGGCTCAAACTTCTTTTTATTGGAATATGACTTTCTACACTCACTGATAAAGTGCCCTGCCAAGCCATATTTGAAACATTTGAATTTTGATTTATCCACCATGTTTCTATTTGGCTTAGCTGCTCCAAAGTTCTTCTTAAACTTGAGCTTGGCAAATCTTCTGGAAAGAAATGCTAGATGTTCATCAATATCTTCCATGTCATCTTGGCTCAAAGAATCTTCATTTTCTGCTGCCAGCTCCTTGCCCTTGTTTTCATAGACCTTTGAAGTTGATTCAACAGCTTCCATCTTCATCTCCTTCTCTTTTTCTAACTCAGCAACTAGTGCAATGGATCCTCCTTTCTTCTTTCCTCTCTCCATCCTCTCATCTTGCTCTATTTCAAGCTCATAGGTTTTCAGGATGTCATACAGTCTCTCCAAAGTAAACTCCTTGTAATATTGAGAGCTTCTCAATGAGACTGTCATAGGTTTCCATTCCTTTGGAAGAGATCTAAGGAACTTCAGATTGGAATCTTTTGTCTGATGGACCCTTCCATGCAACTTCAGAGCATTTAGTAGTTTTTGAAACCTACTAAAATTGTCAGTGAGAGACTCACTTTCTTCACTATGAAAATGCTCATATTGCTGAATCAGTAGCTTCATCTTGTTTTCTCTAACTTGCTCAGTGCCATCACATATAATCTGTATTGTATCCCAAACATCCTTGGCAGTTTTGCAATTGATGGATTCCAATAAAAACATGATAATAAATAATATAAGAGTACTAGGGTTCAAAGACAAATCGAAAACAAGCATCCAAAGTATCAACTATATTAAAGAATACGAAAGTCTTATTCTCCATAGCAATCTTGTGCTCTCTAGGTCTTCGTATTGCTCTCTCTGGTCTCCTTGTTGTTAAAAACGTCTTTTTATCACACTATATAAGCCCCTAGTGGACCTGGACCCTCAAAATTATCAAATTCTACTAAAATCAGGATTCAGGGGAAAAAAGGGTGGGGCGGCCGCGCTCAAATCAGCGCGGGCGCGCTGTTTTTTTGGCAGAAAGGCGGGGCGGCCGTGTTGGTTTTGGGGGCGGCCGCGCCTGACTTCTCGATTTTTCTACCGATTCTTCTTTTGGCCGTATCTTGATTCTGCTAGTCAGAATTAGGTGATTCAACTGCCCACGCGAAGCTAACAAGATTCTCTACAAATTGAGAATGGATTAGGCTTCCAATTATTATATATTTTAAGCATATTTCCTTGAAAATCTCCTTTCTTCATTTAACTGATGCCTGAAATGCAATAACTCAAAAACATATCCAAAATACCAACTTGAGTCCAAAACACCAACTTAAGCTTATAATGAAGCGTTCCAAGTAGATATAAAATCTACTTATCACAATGAAAAATAGTGAATAAAGTATTCAAGATTGTAGTAACAATGAAGACGTTGTCTAAGTACCAAAGAAGATTCCAGTGAAAGTACAATTGTTTATTGACAGTTAGTGTTCGAAGCGATAAGGTTATTGGAAGCTTAACAATGATTTGATAAGATTATAGTATGAAGGCCTGAGAACGGAACTAGTCACCTATGAACCAGACCATTGCAATAGGTGTCAGTGATTCGTGAAAAAAAACTAAGTACTATCATTAGGGAGATTATTAAGTGAGTATTCGTATCTGGATATGAAGGTTATATGGTTTATAAAAAGACTCAGAGAGAAGACTTGAAGACGGGACATTTTAAGGGTTAAATCGTTCTACAAAAACTAAGTCAAAGTGACCACTACCTTGTAGTAGGAGTCACCATAGCCACTCTATTGCTTAGAAGGAGTGATAAACTTGAAGTAGAGCTCAAAATATAAGTAACAGAGTTGGTTTTGAGCTAGTAGGAGCAACAGAGAAGAAATGGGAAAAGAAACTATCTCATAAATGGGAAAAGAAACTATCTCATAAACTTGTCATAGACTTCATGTATGTGCAAGTAAGAGCTCCTTTCTCCCTGTGGTCGCAACTCACATGGAATGCTTGAATATTCTAAGTGAAAATCATCCCTGGACGCAGGTTAACTCTCAACAACTTTATCGATTCCATCAATTGATTTATGTGGTAAATAATTGGCCACGTAATTCTAATTGATGTAAAAGACTACACAACAGAAGCAGAAGAATAAAAGTCAGGATTGTTCTATTTATCTACTTCTAAAAAAATGAGATCTGATAAAAACAAGAAACAAAGAGATACTGAGAAGCTCAAGCATATTGTATATTCGTTAAACTTCTCACCAGAGAAACGTTATAATGCCTGATTTAACTCTTATATATTCATAGGGGCATTATAATCATTATCCGTTAATTAGATCCCTAAACAAACATAAAGCTAGATCACTGTATATGATTTAATTTGTATATCTTTGTAGAAGTAAGAACATTGTTGTTCTTGGATTCTAACTGGTTAATTTATTTACCGGAGTGTAGCAACACCCCAAGGATTTATATATGAATATATATTTCCCCGAATATCCTATGTTCCTCATTTTAATGTCATAAACACTATTCACTTCAAGAACACGGAGCCACTAACCGAACACTAAATTATATATCCGCAAAAGATTCAATTTTTTTTTAGTTTAGTTAGTATCGTATTCAACCCCCCTGTACGATACTTCGGGACCTAATAATTGGTATCAGTTCTTGTTGAACGATATACAGATCAGATCCGATGTGTCAGCCCAAACAGTCAAGTTCTCATATTTTTAGATTTTTTTAATTTTCAAAAATTATCAACTCTTGAGATTTTTGAATTTTAAATAATTTGAACTTATCCAAGCCAAAGATTCTTAAAGGATTGGTAGAATCAAGATTCCTTCAAGCGTTAAAGATGATTTTAATCTTTTGAAGAAAATGAAGACCATGTACTAATCAGACGGAAAATTCCCGAATACGGAAATTGAAGATAATGGTTCTCTTATTCCAATGAAGCTAATTTCAAGACCTACGAAAGAAAATTATGGAATTTTATCAAAGGCTTACTCCATAGGATAACACTGGATTTTCAGATACAGGAAAGGAATGAAGTTTCTACGGGTACAATTTTTCTCGAAGATTTTAAGACAACTCTAATAATTCCAGATTATATAATCACACAGTGGTTTGTACCAATGCTATATTTATCCGGGAATTAAAGAGATTGTTAGTCCCTTAAAAATGCAACAAGAATTACAGAAGGGGGTTGAATGGAATTCTTGAAACTTTTTCACAAATAAAATTGTTCTAACTTAAATATATATATATCAATGTGAATTGATTTGCAAAATGCAGAATAATAACTTGAAATGAATCAAAACACAAGTAATTAAAAACACAAGTCTTTAAAAACTTTCCGGTGGATTTGGATGTATCCACCAGAGATATATAATATATCAAGAGAACTCTGTGTAGCAATTAGCTCACAGTTGCTTACATATTGTCAACAACAAAGATTATAAAGAAATTCTAAGAATACAGCTTACAAATGTTTCTCTCTTGGTTTCTTAGTTAGTTGTTCTATTTGCTACTTCTTGGTTTATATATTACCAAGATTACAAAGCAATAAGACAAGATAATAAAACAAAACTATCAAGTCTAATAATATGCTACTTCATTACTCTATTCCAGCATCTTTGAATATCTTCATAATAGAATGGAAATGGCAATGCTTCTTTGTTCTCTAAAACCCAGTTGAATAGGCTACCACATTCCCTTTGCATACACTCGACGCATGTGACTATGTTGTCACTATCAACAGATGTTTGAATTCTTTATCCGTCGGGTTCATGATCATCCGTCGAGTTCATGATCATCCTTCGGGTTGTCTTGCTGATCATCCATCGAATGGCATTGTTGTTTATCCGTCGGGTAGCAATCAGGCACTTGACTTCATTTCATTTATGAAGAATTACAAGATATTATCTATGTACAATTAATCAACCTATTCTGCATATCTAGTTAAAGTCAACATGACTTGAGTACTACTACAGAATCCAAACAATGTGTATCCAGATATGTGCTACAGACTTATTTTTACATAAGCTACTCACTCGATGGATAATAAATCATCATCCGTCGGGACTATATTGAGTTATACGTCGGGACTATAATCCTTATCCGTCGAGTGCTACATTTTTCACTAAGTAAAATCTACCAAGGTGTTTTGTTAATGAAATCATCAAGTACACAACATATACACAACAGAGATCATAAAGAAAGGAATCGAGGAGGTTAGAGAGGATAGTGGGGACATACAAACATCTCAGTTACATGCATTAAAGCTGGAACCTCAGGACATATTATAAGAGTTACTGATAGTTGACTCAAAGGAAGCTCAAGTAGATGAAAGTGACTTGTTCACTTTAAGAATATTTGAGGGACTGGATGATAGGGCAGTGTTTTATATGTCAGGAAAGTTTAATCACATCAGATACACAAGGAGTACATAAGCTATATCGAAGGATCAAGCCTATCTATTCCGAAGCAGAGACTCTTAAAGATTTAGTTCAAGAGGTGGTTACAAGACTGAGATTGGGACATAAACAACATTTGATAGTTACAGTTCTGATAAGATATATGTGTCAAGTAACTATCAAGGGTTTTGCTACAACAGAACAAGAAGCTTGACAAACAAGGATGAGTAGGGACTCAGTTGAAGAGTTGTGACAAAGGTGGAATATTTTCTTAGGGAAGCAACCACTTACAACTTATAATACATCGGGAAAGAGTTGGGATGGATCAGATGACGAGAAGGAAGATCATGGATATCTTGCTTTCATAGCATTCTCTAAAGATGGTCCAACTCACATATCTCAAGTTTCAATTTTTTAAACCACTACAATATTTTGCTCTTGATATTTAATGCATGTTAAGATCTTAGTGATTAAATGTTTAACACTCGCATAAACATGATAACATCACACATAGATAATGGTGAACTAGTTCACTAAAATATTTTTCTGGTAACTAGGATTGATGTTTAACTTGTGCATGTTACTTTAGATGATCTTAAAATATGTGTTTGAATATTTGTTAAACATGATTTATTGCTTTAATGAGATATATGTTTTCCTGCATTTAAGACCTTTGTTTATGCTTATTTTTTATATCCTATCACAATGTGATTTATTCATTTGATCTGAATTGTTTGTTAAGTTGTATTATTTTATAATTGGATTGAGATAGCTAGATGAGATACATTAACAAGATTAGACTAGTTAGAATTAATGATTTATTTATTAATTCTGTTTGTTCCATATCATGCCTCTCTTGCTTAATTTTTATGTGTAAATTTCCGAGCGAATACCATGTATTATTAATGCAATGCTTGCTTATTTCAATGCCATGAATGCATCTCCTAGTACTTGAATTAATTATAGAAAAAAACATATTTTAGGATTACAATAGGGCAAAGACTGCTAGTCCTCCTTATGTAAGGTTGGAATCATTTTTCTCCAAGCCTAGAGACAAATTTGTCAAGGGTATTAAAATGGAAAATATGGTTAGTCAAAGATAAGAATTAGCATGATAAGGTTGCAGCTGTTGTTATATCTATTTATAGTAAAATCTCTAATCCATCTGGACCCAAACTGATAAGTTGGGTACCAAGAACTGTTAATCTATTTGTGAGTGCAGGACATAACATGTTAATTGATTCATATGCGTTCTTGGTAATTCATACTCAAGGCATATGATCAAAGAAAGAGCCTCACAATCAAATGTGATCAAAAAAAGCTATTACGTCAATAATCTTTGGAGATGACAACAAATGTTTTCATCACGGGACAAGCTATACAGAAAAGGGGATGTCATCATGGATTCAACAATTGGTATCACTGATAACAACTAATCATTTGTGTCATTGATAATAATTTGAAGCATCTTTCTTGCTGGAGAATCAAGGCACAAATCCTCTTATCAGACGGTTCTACATCAAAGGATAAATGTTAATTTAATGAAGGATTAGTGTCTCATCTGAAGCAGGAAGATTGAGAAGCTTGCTCTTGTTAAGAGTAAGGAAAGGATATGCTCGTAGCTAGACTAGAATATCAGGAAAGGTGAAGTCAATGGTTTTTACTATAAAGCTTCATCTGACATAAGTTTAGCTATAGTATTGCAAGCTCTCACCCTTGAATATCAACTCAAGGAACTCTTTTGTAAAAAGGAATTAGTGAGAGGACTGCCTCATCTGGAATTTAGAAGGATGAAAAAATGTGAGGCATGTCAGAAAGAGGAGTCAAAGAAAACATCACATCAAAGTAAAGATATACCTTAGTGATGGTGGATGACTACTCTTAATAAACAAAGTTGTTGTTCGTGCATTCTCAAGACAGGATATCACAGATGGTGATTGATCATATCAAAGAAGATCAAACTAGAAGCAACTATAACATAAATGTTCTTGTTGTCAAATAATTGGACTGAAGTCAAGAAGAAGTTCTGATTAATATCTGCAACAACAAAAATATTCTGAGACAATATTCAGCACCAGGAACTTCGTGTCATCTCAACTTTTACCTTGAGCTATATAAGCTTTTCCATGTTGTTTCTTCAAGAGAGCTTCATACTTTGCTTCCAATTCCAGATAGGCTTTATCAATCTTCACTTTATTTGGCTTCCTGGAACTCAGTTGTAAAGTGGCCCAACTCATTATAGTTAAAGCACCTTATCTTTAATCTGTCAGCAGATCCGGTTTTGTAACCACCTTTGCTAGCTGAGTTAAACTGAGTGTCTAATTTCCAGTTGTTGCTATTTGAGGACTGTCCCTTGTTCTTGAAAAACTTTGGCTTTTGACCCTAATGTTAGAGAATTTTCTAGCCAGGTAAGCCATAGATTGATCCATCTCATTTAGCTCAACAAGGGTGTAGTATTCATGTTCCTCTAGATCCAAAACAACTTGTTTCTGAAGTCCCTTATTTTTTTTGCTCAGCAGCATGAATGACTGCAATTTGAGTATCTTGTTCATCTTTACTTGCTTCACTGTCATTGACAACTAAGGCACTGGATCCACCACATGTCCTTGGCTTGCCTTTAATGACTTCCTTTATAACATTTCAAGTTCACATGTCTTCAAGATCCCATATAATAATTCCAATGTCATTCTTCTCAAGTTTCTTCCTTCTCTTATAACTGATATTTTCTGTTCAAGATGGTCATGAAGGGCTAGCAAAAACTTTAGGTTAACCTCCTCAGCTTCATAATATTTATCATGAAGTTGCAAGTTATTTATCAATTTGTTGAATCTTTCAAAAACTTCAGTAATTCCTTCATTAGGCTTTGCCATAAAACCATTATACTGAGACACTAGTATTCTCCTTTGATTAGACCTTACTTCCTCTATACCCTCACATAGGATCTCAATCTTCTCTCAAATCTGTTTTCATGTGTCACAATTGACAATATTGTTGTACATAACATTGTCAAGTGTCTCTATCAGAATTAGTTGTAGTCCACTGTCCATATAGACTATTTTCTTTTCAGGCTTATTATATTTTGAGGGGTTTTTAGGGGTAAAATGAGCTGGAATGACCATATCTCCATCAGTAGAATTATCAGCCCTTTCCATGGGAATAAAAGGGCCATTCTTGAGAATCTGGATGTACATGGGATTGGCCATCCTTATAAACATCATCATCTTCTTTTTCTATAATGTGTAGTTGGCTTTGTCAAAGGCTGGTATCTTGATGCTACTTAACCTTTATGCACTCATACTTCCAAGATCTTTATCTATTTACTTTCAGATTTTGCTCTGATACCACTTATTAGATATTGAGTGAAATATATGGGGGGGGGGTGTAAATGTGTTTCTTAGATTTTCAGCCTTTTTAAACTTGTTTGAATTTTAGGTGAAAAAAGAAGTTTAGATTTTGCAGAGTTAATGTGTTTACAATAATAACAAACAAACATAGTATTTCAAAACTCACTTAATTTGTATTAATTAAGTTTGTCTTGCTAGAAATTTGGGTTCATAAGAAAATAAGAACTCAGCTTCTTCCTTGAGAGAATACAAGAAAATTTTACCTGTTTTGTTACATGTGAACTAAGGACCAATGCATGCTTTATACACTAGTAGAACAGGTTTATAAGACTTTCACTAAAATGTACTAAACTACTTTCTAAAGCAACCTTTTTTCTAATTTCCATTTCTAGCTTAGCAAATATGTGTAGTATCTTGCAAGTCCGTGACCATCCTTTGTCCAGTTAATCTTGACCCCTGATCTTGTATTCTCCCAGCTGTTTTGTAGACTTTTCAATCTAGTTGATAGATTATTTGTTGACTAATAATCTTGAATCTTGAACTTGTATGCATTCTGTATTTGAGAGGCATGTCGAGATCTCCAGTTTGTTCTATAAAGAAGTGACTTCTTGATAAGTATAATGATTTATCAAGATCTCTGAGTTCTCTATAAATATACTTGACTTGTAGAGGTCTTTTGATCCGTATATGTGAAATGACTTATCGATATGTCTGAGATCTCTACATATAGAAATGACTTGTCGATATCTCTGAGATTTATATATACATTTTGACTTGTCGATATCTCTGAGATCTCTAGTGAGAAATTGACTTGACGATATCTCCAATTCTTCACATCTTCATTTGACTTGTCTATATCTCTGAGACTTCTATATAATCCATTTTGGACTTCTCGAAAAGTAATCCTGGACTTCTCGAATGACTTCTCGATATAAGTTGATCTATGACTTATCGATATCTCTGACTTAGAACATTTTTTATAGAACAATTTTATTCAACTCCAAGCTTCTACACTTTTCTCTGAGGCATGATCATGGCTTGATCTTCTTCCAAATTTTATTCATTAGCTTGAATCTGTTCATAGAAAAATCCTCCAGTCTAATCTTCTATCCTGTTTACAGACTCAAGAAATACAATATAAAATACAAAATTTATTATCAGACAACTAAATCTCAGGTGATATTGATAGAAAATACATCCTAAAGATACATTAAATGTCGCATTAATTACACTTGGGCTTGTTGTCTGAAGTTTAGTACAGAACTGTCTCTTCCGAGCTCGTAGCAGACTCAAGATGGCCCATGTAGATAAGGCCCACCGGCAGAGATCGTCAAGGTCCACGAACACAAGCTGTTCATGGGCTAGGCCCAATACGGCTGGAAGGGCAGAGACATGTGTCCTAAACTTACTCAAATTCCTACACAGAAGGTTCTGGAGTTCCTTCCCTTATAGGATTCCTAATCACCATCTAAGTTGGAGACTTGTCCACCAAGTCTCCGAACACAAGTCTAACCCTAGACTCACCTCTATATAAAAGGGCTCTACCCCTCAACCTAGAACTATGTTTTTGGCTTGATTCTCTACCACACAGAGATACGTAGGCATCTTGCAAGGATCAATAGTCCCGAACGTAAGAGCAACCATTAAAACTCGAAGCTCACAAATCCTAACATTAACTACTAACGCACTCTAGTTTTCATTCCATAACATTTGGCGCCGTCTGTGGGAAAGCTAAAACAAGCATGGTGAATACACGGAGCAGAAATAATAGTGGAACAGACACTCCTGTCCCATCACAAATAATGGCAACAGTGGTGGAAGTACCACCGCACTCAACCTATGCCTCCACCCAAGGAGGAACCCTGGTAGGGGCAACTGAGGCTCAACCACAAGGGACGAATCCCCCGGCTCTTCAAGGGACAAATCCCCAATTTCAGCAGCTACATGCACCTATGAACTCTCAACCCGTTGGGTATGAGTACTCGACAATTATGACCACTAACCCCCCTTACAAGATGCCTGTATGCCTCGAAGCTAGAGGGAGTGGACACTCTAATCGGAGTGAAGCACAAGGGTGGACACCCCAATATATACGTGGCTTGGCTCCTATCCCGGAGGATCAAGAATTCTCTGGATCTTATACAGATAGAGACTCTGAATCATCGGATGACGATGTTGCTCCGAGAAGGAGGTGTGCTGGTAAAGAGCCGATGTCTATTACTAACCAACGCCCTAGGAGCACTCAAGGGACGAATCCCCAAGATGTCCAGGAGAGGATCAGGGCTCATAAAGCTGAGATCCAAAGGATGAAGCGCGATCTGGAGACGCACCTGACCCCAAGACCCCACTTGCTCCGACACGGAGAGATCTTCCTCTAATCATAGACCCGGATGGTCCAATACCAAGGAGGGCTGCTACCCCAAGGGCTGATCCAAGCAATCTTATGCTCCTAGAAGATCCTGATAATCCAAAACCACCATTCACTGACGAGATAATGAATGCCTGCATCTCAAGGAAGTTCAATATGCCCACCATCAAAGCATAAGATGGTACTGGTGACCCTGCTAATCATGTCAGGACGTTCTCAAACGCCCTGTTACTACATCCCGTGAACGATGCTATTAAGTGTTGGGCCTTTCCTTAAACCTTATTGGGTATGGCTCAGAGGTAGTACAGCCGTCTGCCCCCAAACTCTATTGGATCCTTTAAGGATTTGAGCCAAGCTTTTATCAAGCAGTTCATAAGTGGCAGAGTACACGAGAAGAGTTCGGCCTCTTTCATGGGCATAGTCCAAGGAGCAAAGGAGTCCCTGAGAAAATATTTAAATCGATTTACGAAGGAGGCTCTGAAGGTCCCTGATCTTGACGATAAGGTAGCTATGATAGCCCTACAGCAAGGGACTAGAGATGAGTTCTTTAAGATGACCCTGGCTAAGAGCCCTCCCGAAAGCATGTTGTAGCTTCAGGATAGGGCTAAAAAGTATATCAAGGTGGATACAAGTATGAAGAAGACAACTGTGAGTAATGAACCCGCTGGAAACAAGAAGCTGAAGATGGATCAGGAGTACGATGCCAAGGACAAGTATCATTGAATGAACAAAAGCTCCGAATCCTCCTCTTCTAAGAAGAATCAGCAACCAAGGTTCACTAAATATGCAAGGTTAAATGCTCCAAGAAGCCAGATCCTTATGGAAATTGAGAAGGACAAAGAGTTCATATGGCCAAAGCCACTAAGGGGAGACCCCGAGAAAAGAGACAAAAGTCGATACTGTAGGTTGCATAAAGATGTTGGTCATGATACTGACGATTGTAGGCAACTTAAGGATGAGATTGAGTATTTGATCCGAAGGGGAAAATTTGGACGTTTCACCAACGGTGAAGAGGCTGGAGGCCAAAAAAGAGACAATGACCGAAGAGATGATGATCGAAGGGGTAACGACAGATATCGCAACCCACAGGCCCGAGGGTCGGTAATCAATATGATCTCAGCAGGTCCTACAATAGCTGGTACTACAAGGAACTCTCGAAAAGCTTATGCGAGAGAGATGATGAGCATAGTTGAAGAGCCATCTAAGAGTTCTAAGTCAGAGATGATGCTTGAATTTGGTGACCCAGACCTTGAAGTTTTGGAATTTCCTCAGGATAATCCTCTGGTTATGTTACACCCGACATTTCTGTGTAATATTAATTGTAAATTTGGTGTAATTATAAAGCCGAATGCCAATATATTCAACTATTGTATGCTTGGGTGAATGAGAATTTCCGCGTCTTAAATTTTCGATATGTGGTATATGATTTTTCAAATCAAAAGTTTATTTATTTCTTTCATTTTTTGATTTATAAGGAATATTTTAAACCTTGAATAAATTTTTTTTTAAAAGTTATTTTGCTCACAAATTTCAAAAATAGTTTTATAAAATTTCCAAAAATCTAAGCTATTTTATGGTATAAATTTTATAATTTTTGAACTTGTGTTTTATTTTATAAAATTAAATCTTTATAAGTATTAATTGTCATAATTAGCAAATTACATAGTTATCCTTGCATGCAAATCCTTTCTATTCAATCCAAAAGGGCTAAAGAGTCAATAACCACCCCACTAACTCTTATTTTCTAGCCAAATACCTTCTTTACCCTTGCATGCAAATTGAACCAAGTACAAGTGGAAGGGTAATCATGTCAATTCCTATTTCCACTCACATTTGTCAACACAAAAACCATAAAACAAGTAAATACATGATCATTTCACACATCACTCACCACCACACTCATTCTTCTCTCCCTCCTCTCTCTCACTCTCGGCTACTCCCTCCTTCACTCTCGGCTTTTAGCCGAAACCACCCCCTCCCCATTTTTCTTCATTCCTCATCCAAGCTTCCACCCTCTATACAAGTAAATGTTACTTCCCATACCATGATCACTCATATTTCAAAGAGTTTTGAGTAGAAAGTTTAAGTTTTAAGGTTGCATGTAAAGGTTTTAGTTGAAACTCAAAGTACAACCTTGATTCTTGTGAGTTTAGGGTTGTTTTTTAGAGGACTACAAGGAATGGAGAAGTGCCAAGTCTTGAGAAGGAAACTCTTGATGATTAAATGGCCATTCCCTTCCATTTCATTCGGCCATGACCATAGGGGAGCTGAATAAATGGTCCTTAAGACTATTCTTGTTGCTTTGCTCAATTTTTGCATGTTTATGTGATAATGGCTTGAATTTTATGGTGAAAATTTGATGAAACTCCTTGCATGCTAAGTGATCATCTAGATATAGCTCATGCTAGGCTTGCATGTAAATTTCTTGGTAAAACATATTTAGAAAACATGTTATTTTGCTTGCAAAACTCGAGGACATGCACGCATGTGAATTTCTCTTAGAATGTTATAAGATTTTGATCATTTGGAAAGATTTTGTTAGTAAGCTTTAATTTCAGTAGGATTAAGGTGTTAATATTGATTAATGCTCCTTGATGCATGGTAATAATTCATGGTTATCTTTTATAAAAATGCATATCTTATTGTTTCAAAAACTTGATGATTTGTGAGTTGGGAAGTGTAGTTTCTTTTGTTTTTCCATAATTATACCATAGGTAAAGGATGATCTCCACCAAAGTTATTTTGAGAATAAGGGAGTTATTTCAGTAGATCACCATGTTTAAGTCTTGGTTTGGGTATTGGGTTGTTGGTAGTTGAGTTTGTCAAGTCAAAACCTTGGAGAAAGGAGAGTTATAGTTTCTGCAGAAAATCAGTTTAGTACCCTGAGGTTTAGAGTGAGTTTTGACCATGTCATTGATGTGCACTTTGAGGCCCAAGCCACCATATGTTAGTATTGGGAGTATATAAAAGGTTTTAGGTGTTGTTTGGAGGTTTGCATGTCATTTGGTTAGGTACACAAGTAGAATAACAAAATCTGTCCAGCAGGGGACAGTTTTGTTGTAACTTAGAAATAGGGAGATTTGACCATGTCATGGGTAGGACCTCATTAGGCCCTGTTGGGCCTTAGTTAGAGGGAGTGTCGGAGAAGTTTTTTCAATCATAGTTCATAGGATATGAGTTAGAACCATGTGTCACAAGTTAATTCAAGTCAGGGCGTTTTCTGCCCAGAAAAACAGGGGAACCTTGGACTTTTAGCTTAGGCCCAAGAAGGCCCAATCCAGGCCCTTGAGCCACATCAAGTTTGTGAGATGCCCTTAGGTTAGGAGAGTCTTGTGTAAGAGTTTTGAAGGAAAAATTGTAGTTTAAGAGTGTCTAATGCACTCAAGAAACCATAGTTGTCATTCTGAAATTTGCACCAGTGAGCACTTTCACTTATCACATAGTTTTAGAACACTTAGGAGTGAGATTTAGGTTGACCACCATAGTTGTAAGATAGTATAAGGTCATTAGAGCAAAAGGCACAAGGGAGGGTCAATAGGATTTGGATAGTTTAGTAAAGGCACATCGAGTTAGGAAGCCAAAATTTGAAGACTTTGTCTAGTTTAGCGATCAAGTGACTTAAGTTGTGAGTCAAGATCATCCAAGCCTAGTGTTGCATTATGGTGTATATGGTGTTATTTGGTATTAATATATGATATGTGATTATGTGGCTATGTGTGTACAATTGTAATTTAAAGGTGAATATAAAATTAAGTGCATATAGGCCTAAGTGCCATCCGTGTTTAATTTCGGGTTGTAAATAGGTTTAGTTGGTGAGAGTATATTATATTAAAGATTATTAATATTTATGTAGGATCTCGAGACGAGGGAAAATTTTCCATAAAGGTTGAGTGAAGCTCCAGTTGCTCCTACCAGTCAGACCAGACCAACCTTTCTCAAGGCAAGTGATTCAACTTGTCCTTCGTATTTACTGCTAATAGTTCATGCATTGCTGCAATTATCCTGTATCATTTGATATATTAAATCAAACGTATCGTATGTTTATCTTTGAATTATATAAAGATGCCATGAACCCTCGAGTAGGTATTGCAAAGTAGTCTTATCATGATAGTATATTAAAGTAATTCGAATGCCATGATAAAAGAAAAAGGTCAGTTATAACTCTTGGTTGATTCTCTTGATTAACATGCTGATGATTCCTAAGTATTGATATCTCATACTGATACTTGAACCCCTATAGAACCTAACCTTGAACCCTGAAAGTCAGATACTTATCAAAGTGATTCCTCATTGATTGATACCCCTCTTTCTTATCCTAAAGCTTGACAATTCTGATATATCCTGAGCTAAAAATCATTTCTTCATACCTTAACACCCTTAGTATTCATGAAGCTTACCTCCTTGATGATCCAACACTTGAACCTTGATGAGAAACCTTTGCTTTAAGCCCAATTCGGCATTTCCCTTCATGATATCCAATAGCCTCACTAAATTCTCTTGTCCAAACTTTGAAATACGAAAACCATTCAGTTACCCTAATAGAGTATAGTTTTGTGATTTATGGCTCTGAGAGTTAGTACCATTTCCCCGTGTTTCGAGTTGATTTATAATCCCTTGATAAAGATGTTTACTGTAAAAAGAGATTTTGTTATAATTCGGCATCAGTTTTTGAAATAAATAAAATGTGGGTTTTCAGTCCCAAAGGGGGATAAATGTTTTCTTTGAATAGTGGATCTGGACTGAGACGCGAGTCCTTTCCACACTTATATTAGGCTTAAAAGTTGCCTAGGGATTCCCAATAATGTTTTAGAACCCAGCGAGGTTCGGGATTACTTCGCGGCTGATCACCGGCTGTAATCCGTAGCGTCATAAAATGATTTTGATTAAGCAGTATGATTTTGAAATTATTTTGATACAAAGAAAATGATGCCATCACCCAAAGTTTTATCCCTCATTATCAGTGGTTATGTCTTTCCATTGTCATTCTTTAATGTATATCTCGATTTATGTTTTGTATCATATTGTTTAGCACTTGTTGAGCATTTGGCTCACTCCTTACTTTACCCTGATAATACAGCTAGCAGCTATGGTTAGATTCAAGCAGACTGCCCGTAAGACCTGTGATGCTGATGCTTATGTTCGAGCTCAGGTAGAATAAGTGATAGTAGTTTGTGTGAGGACTCGGTATTTAAAATCAGATGTAATAGTTGGTAGTGTTGGGCCGTTCCAAACCCTAAACTATAAGATCTGGGAATTGGTTATGTTATTTCTTTTAGCTATATTTAATCTGCTGTTTAAGTTGGGGTGTGACAGGTTTTGGTATCAGAGCTACGATTTAGAGTCCCTGGACAACCCAAATAGGTTCTAGGATATGTGTGTAGTTTATAGATATTATGCGATAGAGTAGGTTAAGTAAATTCATTATTAATACTCCTCTTATTGGTTGTCAGCAAAGGGCGCATTCCTCGTCATCCTTTAGGTCGGACGATACTATTGCTTTCACTGTGTATGTTGAGTTGAGGCGCGAGTTCGACATGCTTCAGGGCAAGTACGACCGACTGATAGACCGACTGAAGAATGTGTATCCGGACAGCCGAAACTATGAAGGGAAGCCCAAGGAGCAGATGACTGCGAGACTTGAGACCTTGGTTCAGTATGTCAACACTAAGCTTGAGGAGATGCCAGCGCACCGGGACCGTACCAACCAGTATGTCATTCAGATGGTGGCGGATGAGCTCCAGAGCATTGTGAAGACGCTTCGAGAGGAAAAGACTACCAAGCCCCGTTCAGATGGAGTGGAGCCTTAGTTCTTTCCATTTACCTTTCATGTTGTTGTACTATCAGACTCTGTAGAATCCCCAGTTGTTTCCGTTGTTTCCTTTAAATAAGCCTGTTATTCCTAGAATCAGACTTTGTCCTAATCCTATGTATTGTGCCCTTTAAAATTTCAATAATTATGTTCTATTGTTCCATTTTCTCTCAACTGTTATTTTACGTTTTTATATGCATCACCATATCTGCTTAATTTGAAACTTGACCTCATATGTAGATAAGAATGCCATGCGATACCCTCGAATTGTTCATATCTGTTTTAACATAACTCTTATTTCAGGATCATGCCTCCCAAAAAGAAGAACCCAACAACCACATCCAACACAGACCCAAATATTCTTCGACTACTGGAAACTTTGCAACAGCAAACCAATGCTATAGCTCAACAACAACTAACTCTTCAACAACGAATTGAAAACCAAGATAACCGTGAACCACACCAACCACCTGAACCACCAGTACCACCTAGACAAATTGTCACTTTCAAGGCTTTTCAGAATGTAAAACCACCTGCATTTCATGATACCACTGATCCAGTAATAGCTAACACATGGATCAAGGAGATGGAAAGGGCTTTTGACTTGGTACAGTTAGGAGACGATCAGAAGACGCCGTATGCTACTTACTTCTTGAAGGGTGAAGTCATCTATTGGTGGGAATCAGTAAAAGCTATGGAAGTCACTCAACAGGTTTCTTGGGAGAGATTTAAGAAGTTATTTCTGGACAAGTATTACCCTAAGTACATGTAGAATCAGATGGAGCTCAAATTTTTGGAGCTGAAGCAAGGGAACATGACTATATTGGAGTATGAGAAGAAGTTCACAGAGTTGTCAAGGTTTGTGACAAAGTATACCAGTACTGAGGAGGAAAAAGCGAAGAGATTTCAGCAAGGATTGGAGCTTTGGATCAGAGATAGAGTGGCTATGTTTGAGCTTGATACTTATGCGGGAGTAGTACAGAAAGCTGCTCTGATTGAGAATAATGGGATGTTGTCAAGGAAGGAAAGGGATAACAAGAAGAGGAAGGTTCCATTTTATGGAGAAAAGTCTAAAGCGGGAAGTTCACAAGATCGGAATGTAAAGAGGATCGGATTCCAGAAGGGTGGAAATTTTCAAAAGAAGGGAAATTTGGGTAAAAGGCAAGAATCAAAGGGGAGCAGTCAGGCAAGCCAAGGGCAAGTTGGAGAAAATAAGTTCCCGAGACCGGAATGCAAGCACTGTGGAAGAAGGCACCCTGGATTATGTAATAAGCTGAGCATGACATGCTATAGGTGCAATCAGAAGGGACATTTGGCGAATGAGTGCAAGATGCCGAAGCCAGGAGTTACGTGTTACAAGTGTGGGAAGACTGGACACATAGCTAGGGAGTGCAAGGCAACCGGACCAGTCAAAGCTTTAATGAACGTGGCAAGTACCAGTGCGAGCGTGCCAGCCGAGGTATTGGCATTACCTCCACCACCTACACCAACCCCGCAAGCAACAACAAGGACATTTGATTTGAAGATAAAGGATGCTGTTCAGAATTCTGAGGTGATAGCAGGTACACTTTTACTCAATAATGTCAAAGCTAAAGTATTGATTGATTCGGGAGCAACAAGATCTTTCATATCAGAATCTTTTGTTGATAAGCTTCAATGTGATAAAATGATTATGAGTGAGGTAGTAAACGTGGTAATTCCGAACCAAGAGAAGATTCCTGTGAATCAATTATGTCCAAAGTGTGAGATTGATATTTCGGGGTATAAGTTTTCAGCCGACTTTATACTCTTCAAGTTGGGAGAGTTTGACATAATTTTAGGCATGGATTGGTTAGGAGAAAATAGCGCTCAGATTAATTGTAAGACCAAGAAAGTGTATTTAAAGACGAAGAGTGGAGAGAAGGTAGTATTCAAGGGGCAGAGGCAAGAGCAACTATTTCTTACAATCATTCAGGCTAAGAAGCTACTTAGAAAAGGTTATGAGTCGTTCCTAGCTTATGTAGTGGATTCAGAAAAAGGCAGCCCTAACATAGAAGATATTCCTGTAGTTAACGAGTTTCCCAATGTGTTCCTGATGAACTACCAGGCTTACCACCAGATCGACAAATCGAGTTCGAGATCAACCTTGCTCCAGGCACGGAACTAGTTTCAAAGGCCCCATATAGGATGGCACCAGCAGAAATGAAAGAGTTGGCGAGCCAGCTACAAGAATTGTTGGATAAGGGAGTGATACGGCCAAGTACGTCGCCATGGGAGCATGCGATTATGCATAGATTATCGAGAGTTGAATAAGGTAACGACCAAGAACCGCTACCCGCTACCAAGAATAGATGACCTTTTTGACCAGTCGAAGGGAGCAAAATACTTTTCAAAGATCGATTTGAGATCGGGATACCATCAATTAAAGATCAAAGAAGAAGATATTCCCAAGACCGCATTCAGGACCAAATATGGGCATTATAAATTCTTAGTAATTCCGTTTGGACTGACCAACGCCCCGGCCGCATTTATGGATCTGATGAATCGAGTATTTAAGAAGTATTTGGACAAATTTGTCATGGTATTCATTGATGAAATCCTTATTTATTCTAAGTTGGAGGAAAAACATAAGCAGCACCTCTGGATAGCATTGGAAATACTTCGTCAAGAGAAGTTGTATGCCAAGTTTACCAAATGTGAGTTCTGGTTAAAGGAAGTTCAATTTTTGGGGCATGTCATTGGAAATGAAGGAGTTAAAGTGGATCTGGGAAAGATTGAGGCAGTTATGAGTTGGGAGAGGCCAAAGACTCCTACGGAAGTGCAAAGTTTTCTAGGGTTGGCAGGATACTATAGAAGGTTCGTCAAGGATTTTTCGAAAATTGCCACGCCATTGACCAAGTTAACCAGAAAGAATCAAAAGTTTGAATGGAGTGCAGAATGTGAGGATAGTTTTCAAAAGTTGAAACAGAGATTGGTAACAGCTCCGGTGTTAGTGCTACCGGATGATCAAGGAAACTTTGTAATATTCAGCGACGCTTCACATAAGGGATTGGGTTGTGTGTTAATGCAACACAGTAAGGTGATCGCATATGCGTCAAGACAGTTGAAACCGCATGAGTTAAAGTACCCGACGCATGACTTGGAACTAGCCGCCATAGTGTTCGCACTTAAGATTTGGAGACATTACCTCTACGGAGAGAAGTGTGAAATCTACGCGGATCACAAGAGTTTAAAGTACATTTTCACTCAGAAGGAGCTCAATAGGAGGCATAGGAGATGGCTAGAATTGATCAAGGACTATGACTGCTCGATAAATTACCATCCTGGAAAGGCGAATGTTGTGGCCGATGCTCTAAGTAGGAAAGAGAGACTGTATAAGATGACAACACCAAAGGAATTATCTGAAAAAATCAAGAGATTTGAACTGGAACTTTGTGATTGTGGAAAAGTTAAGGAAGTTTATCGTGCAATGACTTTTCATCCAACACTAGTGGAAAAGATAAAGAAATGTCAAGAAGAAGTAATGAAGAAAGAGAAGAATCAGTTATCTGGAGAGGAGATTAATACTCAAAGGGATGAGCAAGGGATACAAAGGTTTTCTTCCAGAATATGGATTCCTCATGTACCTGAATTAAAGAATGAGATCCTCCATGAAGCCCACAATTCGAAATTTTCAATCCACCCGGGAAGTACCAAGATGTATCGAGACTTAAAGAAGAACTTTTGGTGGCCAAATATGAAGCGAGACATGGCAGAATGGGTTGCGAAGTGTTATACTTGTCAGAAAGTGAAGGCAAAACATCAACGACCAAGCGGATTAATTCAGCCCCTGAAGATTCCAGAATGGAAATGGGAAAATATCGCTATGGACTTTATAGTAGGACTACCGTGAACGAAATCCGGGCATGACGCAATATGGGTTATAATTGATCGTCTTACGAAGTCAGCGCATTTCCTTCCAATTAACGAGAAGTCGTCACTGGACAAGTTGGTTCATCTGTATGTGCGCGAAATCGTACTAAGGCATGGAGTACCTGTATCAATAGTTTCAGACAGAGATCCCCGATTTAACTCGAGATTTTGGAAGCAATTTCAGGAATGTCTGGGCACAAAGTTGAATATGAGCACGACGTACCACCCGCAGACTGATGGCCAGAGTGAAAGGACAATCCAAACAATTGAAGACATGTTGCGCAGTTGTGTAATCGATTTTGCAGGAAGTTGGGACGACCATTTGCCGTTGATTGAATTCTCTTACAACAATAGCTATCATTCCAGTATCGGCATGCCACCATACAAAGCTTTGTACGGGCGAAAATGTAGATCACCAACAAGTTCAGACGAAGTAGGAGAAGGAAAGATTCTCGGCTCAGAATTGGTACAACAGTTGCATGACTCGGTCAAGTTAATTCAGAAAAGGTTGCTTGCTGCTCAAGATAGATAGAGGAAGTATGCGGATCCAGCGCGTAAGGATGTTCGATTCCAAATTGGCGAAGCTGTTTTGTTGAAGGTGTCACCTAGAAAAGGGTTGATGAGATTTGGCAAGAAAGGGAAGTTAGCACCTAGATATATAGGTCCTTTTGAAATATTGAGTCAAGTGGGAAAGGTGGCCTACGAGTTGGCCTTACCACCTCAGTATCAGCATGTGCATAATGTGTTCCATGTATCATTGCTTAAGAAGTATAATCCTGATGCTAGCCATATAATAGAATATGAACCTGTTGAAATTCAGGCATACCTGTCATTTGTGGAGCAACCGGTTAAAATACTCGACTGGCAAGAGAAGAGTCTTAGAAATAAGTCAGTAAAGTTAGTAAAAGTACTTTGGAGGAACCCTAAGGTCGAAGAATCGACTTGGGAGTTAGAGTCTGATATGCATTCCCGGTATCCTCATCTGTTCTCTTAGATTCTGGGGACAGAATCCCTTAAGGGGGAGAGGATGTTACACCCGACATTTCTGTGTAATATTAATTGTAAATTTGGTGTAATTATAAAGCCGAATGCCAATATATTCAACAATTGTATGCTTGTGTGAATGAGAATTTCTGCGTCTTAAATTTTCGATATGTGGTATATGATTTTTCAAATTAAAAGTTTATTTATTTCTTTTATTTTTTGATTTATAAGGAATATTTTAAACCTTGAATAAATTTCTTTTTAAAAGTTATTTTGCTCACAAATTTCAAAAGTAGTTTTATAAAATTTCCAAAAATCCAAGCTATTTTATGGTATAAATTTTATAATTTTTGAACTTGTGTTTTATTTTATAAAATTAAATATTTATAAGTATTAATTGTCATAATTAGCAAATTACATAGTTATCCTTGCATGCAAATCCTTTCTATTCAATCCAAAAGGGCTAAAGAGTCAATAACTACCCCACTAACTCTTATTTTCTAGCCAAATACCTTCTTTACCGTTGCATGCAAATTGAACCAAGTACAAGTGGTAATCATGTCAATTCCTATTTCCACTCACATTTGTCAACACAAAAACCATAAAACAAGTAAAGACATGATTATTTCACACATCACTCACGATCACACTCATTCTTCTCTCCCTCCTCTCTCTCACTCTCGGCTACTCCCTCTTTCACTCTCGGCTTTTAGCAGAAACCACCCCCTCCCCATTTTTCTTCATTCCTCAACCAAGCTTCCACCCTCTATACAAGTAAATTTTACTTCCCATACCATGATCACTCATATTTCAAAGAGTTTTGAGTAGAAAGTTTAAGTTTTAAGGTTGCATGTAAAGGTTTTAGTTGAAACTCAAAGTACAACCTTGATTCTTTTGAGTTTAGGGTTGTTTTTGAGAGGACTACAAGGAATGAAGAAGTACCAAGTCTTGAGAAGGAAACTCTTGATGATTAAATGGACATTCCCTTCCATTTCATTCGTCCATGACCATAGGGCAGCCGAATGAATGGTCCTTAAGACTATTCTTGTTGCTTTGTTCAATTTTTGCATGTTTATGTGATAATGGCTTGAATTTTATGGTGAAAATTTGATGAAACTCCTTGCATGCTAAGTGATCATCTAGATATAGCTCATGCTAGGCTTGCATGTAAATTTCTTGGTAAAACATATTTAGAAAACATGTTATTTCGCTTGCAAAACTCGAGGACATGCACGCATGTGAATTTCTCTTAGAATGTTATAAGATTTTGATCATTTAGAAAGATTTTATTAGTAAGCTTTAATTTCAGTAGGATTAAGGTGTTAATATTGATTAATGCTCCTTGATGCATGGTAATAATTCATGGTTATCTTTTATAAAAATGCATATCTTGTTGTTTCAAAAACTTGATGATTTGTGAGTTGGGAAGTGTAGTTTCTTTTGTTTTGCCATAATTGTACCATAGGTAAATGATGATCTCCACCAAAGTTATTTTGAGAATAAGGGATTTAGTTTAGTAGATCACCATGTTTAAGTCTTGGTTTGGGTATTAGGTTATTGGTAGTTGAGTTTGTCAAGTCAAAACCTTGGAGAAAGGAGAGTTATAGTTTCTGCAGAAAATCAGTTTAGTACCCTGAGGTTTAGAGTGAGTTTTGACCATGTCATTGATGTGCACTTTGAGGCCCAAGCCACCAGAAGTTAGTATTGGCATTATATAAAAGGTTTTAGGTGTTGGTTGGAGGTTTGCATGTCATTTGGTTAGGTACACAAGTAGAATAACAAAATCTGTCCAGCAGGGGATAGTTTTGTTGCAACTTAGAAATAGGGAGATTTGACCATGTCATGGGTAGGCCCTCATTAGGCCCTACTGGGCCTTAGTTAGAGGGAGTGTCAGAGCAGTTTTTACAACCATAGTTCATAGGATATGAGTTAGAACCATGTGTCACAAGTTAATTCAAGTCAGGGCGTTTTCTGCCCAGAAAAACAGGGGAACCTTGGACTTTTAGCTTAGGCCCAAGAAGGTCCAAGCCAGGCCCTTGAGCCACATCAAGTTTGTGAGATGCCCTTAGGTCAGTAGAGTCTTGTGTAAAAGTTTTGAAGGAAAACTTCTAGTTTAAGAGTGTCTAATGCACTCAAGAAACCATAGTTGTCATTCTGAAATTTGCACCAGTGAGCACTTTCACTTATCACATAGTTTTAGAACACTTAGGAGTGAGATTTAGGTTGACCACCATAGTTGTAAGATAGTATAAGGTCAGTAGAGAAAAAGGCACAAGCGAGGGTCAATAGATTTTGGATAGTTTAGTAAAGGCACATCAAGTTAGGAAGCCAAAATTTGAAGACTTTGTCTAGTTTAGCGATCAAGTGACTTAAGTTATGAGTCGAGATCATCCAAGCCTAGTGTTGCATTATGGTGTATATGGTGTTATTTGGTATTAATATATGATATGTGATTATGTGGCTATGTGTGTACAATTGTAATTTAAAGGTGAATATAAAATTAAGTGCATATTGGCCTAAGTGCCATCCGTGTTTAATTTCGGGTTGTAAATAGGTTTAGTTGGTGAGAGTATATTATAATGAAGATTATTAATATTTATGTAGGATCTCGAGACGAGGGAAAATTTGCCATAAAGGTCGAGTGAAGCTCCAGTTGCTCCTACCAGTCAGACCAGACCAGCCTTTCTCAAGGCAAGTGATTCAACTTGTCCTTCGTATTTACTGCTAATAGTTCATACATTGCTGCAACTATCCTGTGTCATTTGATATATTAAATCAAGTGTATCGTATGTTTATCTTTGAATTATATAAATATGCCATGAACCCTCGAGTACGTATTACAAAGTAGTCTTATTATGATAGTATATTAAAGTAATTCGAATGCCATGATAAAAGAAAAAGGGCAGTTATAACTCTTGGTTGATTCTCTTGATTAACATGCTGATGATTCCAAAGTATTGATATCTCATCCTGATACTTGAACCCCTATAGAACCTTACCTTGAACCCTGAAAGTCAGATACTTATCAAAGTGATTCCTCATTGATTGATACCCCTCTTTCTTATCCTAAAGCTTGACAATTCTGATATATCCTGAGCTAAAAATCATTTGTTCATACCTTAACACCCTTAGTATTCATGAAGCTTACCTCCTTGATGATCCAACACTTGAACCTTGATGAGAGACCTTTGCTTTAAGCCCAATTCGGCATTTCCCTTCATGATATCCAATAGCCTCACTAAATTCCCTTGTCCAAACTTTGAAATATGAAAACCATTCAATTACCCTAATAGAGTATAGTTTTGTGATTTATGGCTCTGAGAGTTAGTACCATTTCCCCGTGTTTCGAGTTGATCTATAATCCCTTGATAAAGATGTTTACTGTAAAAAGAGATTTTGTTATAATTCGGCATCAGTTTTTGAAATAAATAAAATGTGGGTTTTCAGTCCCAAAGGGGGATAAATGTTTTCTTTGAATAGTGGATCTGGACTGAGACGCGAGTCCTTTCCACACTTATATTAGGCTTAAAAGTTGCCTAGGGATTCCCATTAATGTTTTAGAACCCAGCGAGGTTCGGGATTACTTCGCGGCTGATCACCGGCTGTAATCCGTAGCGTCATAAAATGATTTTGATTAAACGGTATGATTTTGAAATTGTTTTGATACAAACAAAATGATGCCATCACCCAAAGTTTTATCCCTCATTATCAGTGGTTATGTATTTCCATTGTCATTCTTTAATATATATCTCGATTTATGTTTTGTATCATATTATTTAGCACTTGTTGAGCATTTGGCTCACTCCTTGCTTTACCCTGATAATACAGCTAGCAGCTATGGTTAGATTCTAGCAGACTGCCCGTAAGACCTCTGATACTGATGCTTATGTTCGAGCTCAGGTAGAATAAGTGATAGTAGTTTGTGTGAGGACTCGGTATTTAAAATCAGATGTAATAGTTGGTAGTGTTGGGCCGTTCCAAACCCTAAACTGTAAGATCTTGGAATTGGTTATGTTATTTCTTTTAAAATGTTGTAATAGCTATATTTAATCTGCTGTTTAAGTTGGGGTGTGATAGGTTATCACTCCGATAATTGGAAATTGTCCTGTTATGAGGGTCCTAGTGGACAACGGAGCTTCCGTGGATATTTTGTTCCATGATACATTCATAAGGATTAGCTATACTGATTCTCAACTAACTCCGTCTGATGCACCCATCTACGGGGTTAACTACGTGGAATGTAAAGTTGAAGGAACAAAATAACTTCCCGTAACTATCGGGGAAGAGCCCAGGGAGGCCACGCAAATGTTGAACTTTCAGGTTGTTAAGGTAGCCTCTACTTACAATGCTATCACGGGTAGAACATGGATCCATGTATTTAAAGCCGTGCCCTCAACCTACCACATCGTTATGAAATTCCTAACTATGAATGGTGTTGGAGAAGTGAAAGGAGATCAGAAAATGGCCCACAGTTGCTATGTTGCAGCACTTAGGCCCGATAGAACCGAGGGGCAGGTCCTCCCCATAGAAGACATGGATGTCCGAAATAATGATGAACTACAAGGGAAGCCAATAGAGGACTTGGTCCCAATTCCCCTAGACCCCTTAGACCCAGAGAAGGTCACGTATATTGGGGCATCTCTGGACAAACTCTTGAAGGTCAAATGACAATATTCCTATATGAGAACAATGATGTGTTTGCTTGGACAATAGCTGATATGCCTGGGATTGACCCGAACCTTATAACTCATAGGTTGAATGTTGACCCAACTTGAAAGGTTGTGAAGTAGAAGAAGAGAACTTATGCTCCTGATAGGCTGGAAGCCATTAAACAGGAGGTTGATAAGCTTTTAGAAGCTGGATTCATTGAGGAAGTGCAATTCCCTGAGTGGTTGGCCAACCCCATAATGGTTAAGAAATCCAACGGGAAGTGGAGGATGTGCATCGACTTCACCGACTTGAATGATACTTGTCCTAAGTACTGCTACCCCTACCAAGGATTGATACCTTGATCGATGCCACTGTTGGACACGAGATGCTAAGTTTTATGGATGGCTTCAGCGGTTACAATCAGATTAAAATGCACAAAGATGACACCTCCAAGGTATCTTTCATAACTGACTTAGGTGTATTTTTTTATCTTGTTATGGCTTTTGGACTTAAGAATGCAGGAGCTACTTACCAAAGGTTGGTAAATAAGATATTTGTCCATCTAATTGGGAAGACCATGGAGGTCTATGTTGATGACATGTTAGTCAAAAGCCTAAGCAAGGCCGATCATATTAGTCACCTCAGAGAGGCATTTGAAGTGCTGAGGCACCACAAGATGATGTTGAACCCCACCAAGTGTGCTTTTAGTGTTGGGTCCGGAATTTTTTTGGGTCACATGGTCTCTAAGAGGGGATTAGAGGCCACCCCGAAAAAATCAAAGCAATCCTATACATGGAGCCACTACACTCCATTAAGGACGTTCAAAAGCTGACTGGATGAATCGCACCTCTAGGGAGGTTCATCTCCAAGTCTGGAGACAAATGCTTGCCCTTTTTCAAGACCCTTAAGAAGGTGAAGAATTTTGAAGGGACAGCTGAGAGCCAAGAGGCCTTTGAACAGCTAAATAAGCACATGAATGAAGCCCCGTTATTGGCCAAACCAAATTCGGAGGATACTCTTTATCTGTACCTGGAGGTATCTGAGCAAGCCGTGATTGCAGTCCTCATAAAGGAAGAACAGAAGCTTGAGAAGCCTGTATACTATGTAAGCAATGTGCTCCATGGAGCAGAATTGAACTACTCTACCACAGAAAAGTTTGCACTTTCCCTCATCACAGCCTCGAGGAAGTTAAGACCATACTTCCAGGCTCATAATATTGAAGTCCTGACAGACCAACCTTTGAGGAACATTCTTCATAGCCCAAAGGCCAGTGGGAGGCTCATCAAGTGGGAAATTGAGTTAGGAGAATTTGATATCAAGTACAAGCCTTGGATGGCCATTAAGGCTCAGGCCTTAGCAGACTTCGTGGTCGAATGCACCATTAAAGACCAATAAGTCAGGGGGCAAGAGATAGTATCACCAAAAAGAGGAGAGAAAGAGAAGGATAAAGAAACGACCCTGAAAGAGTATCGAGTTCTTCATTTTGACGGAGCGTCCAAAACAAAATCTAGTGGTGTAGGTCTAGTCTTGCAAAGCCTCGATAAGTTCATGATTGAGTATGCTTTGAAGTTGGACTTCCCAACTACGAACAATGAAGCAGAACACGAAGCATTGATAGCCGATTTAGGCTTGGATCGAGCCGTGAGGGCCAAAAAACTGAAGGTCTGTGGAGACTCAAGACTTGTAGTTTCTCAAATTAATGGAGAGTTTGAGGCCAAAGATGATACTATGGAAAAGTACCTGAGAGTCGTAAAGGGAATACTGACTTAGTTTGATGAATGGTACGCATAACATATTCCGAGAGAGGAGAAAACTTCGACTGATGCCTTATCCCAGTTCTTCTCGTCTGAAAACGAGAACTATCCGAGAAGTATCTACTTCCAGGTCCTAAAGACCCCTACTATTCATGTATTAAATCTGATAGCACCGGTTGGTGTGGCAAGTTGTTGGATAGACCCGATCAAAACCCACCTAGAGACTGGATGGCTCCCCGACGATGCCCAGGAGGCACGCAAGCTGTCGGTGAGAGCATTAAGATATTCATTGATTGAAGGCCTTCTCTATGAAAGTTCCTTTGTCATTCCGTACCTGAAGTGCTTAAGACCTCTTGAAGCAGAGGAGGCGCTTAACAAAGCCCACGAAGGGATTTTTGGGCAACACTTGGGGTGCAGGGCCTCAATCACAAGATAAATCGCGGGGTTCTGCTGGCCAACTATGCTAGCTGATGAAAAGGCTTATGTGAAGAAATGTGACAGGTGCCAGGGGAACGCTCCAATAGTACGACAACCCCCAGATAGGCTTACATCTATTAGCATACCCATCCCGTTTCTAATATGGAGAATGGATATACTTGGACCATTTTCTGTAGCACCGGGACAGATGAACTTCATTATGGTAGCCATAGACTACTTCACAAAGTTGATTGAGGCTAAGGCACTAGCCAAGATAACCACCAAGCAAATTTCCCAATTCTTCTAGGAGAATGTTATATTCCGATTTGGAATCCCACGCATCCTTGTCACAGATAATGGGTGATAATTTGATAATGCAGAATTCAGAGAGTACTGCGATGATAACAGTATAGAGCTTCGCTTCACCTCGGTTGTTCACCCACAAGCAAAACGGGCAGGCAGAAGTTGCTAACAGAATCATCCTTGATGGACTTAAGAAAAGGGTTGAACGCTCAAGGAACACTTGAGAAGATGAGTTGCTGCCTATATAATGGGCATATCGTACCACCTGCAAAGTGACTACTGAAGCTACCCAGTTTATATTGGCTTACGGAGGTGAGGCCGTGGTGCCCCTCGAGATCACTCATGGATCCCCTAGGATTGAAGCTTATGAGACAGAGACAACCGAAGAAGGCATGAGCAAGATGTAGGATAGAAACTTTCAACACCATGTACATACTCCCTCCTAACCCTAGGTTTACTCCGGCCACCCCTGGGGATAGGACCTGTAACTGGAAGGGGGATACTATCTTTATTTATCGAGGAGACCTAACTGCAGGTCTTAGGTTCCCTTTTCACGAATTCATTCCACATCTCCTTGCAGATGTACAAATAAACCCCTGTCAGCTCCCCCTAACGCATAGAGAAACATTATTTGTTTCATGGTTTTATGCCTTAGGAATAAGTTTCCTCTTTCAGTCGCTATTTTTAGAAAGATATTTCAATTCTATAGTAGTGCTTTAACTCAACCGTGCTGGGTTTTAATACGTCAAAGGCCCAAAATCCCCCCACATTTTTTATGGTAACTCCATTGTTGAGAATAACCCAAAATGGAGGGATGAATTTGTTAGGCTGACCTGGGCTGGAGGCGATTGGGCCACTCTTTTTAGTAGGCCCTTTTGTAAAGTAGTCGATGGTAGCCCTTCTAGCATTAGACTAACCGATGAGGAGGATGTCGTCTATCAAACCCTCATCGCGGATAATGGTCAAACGAGCACTTGGACCCTTTTAGAGGAGTTTTCCCTGAAAAAAGTTGGTCTCTCTCAGGCCACTGATAAGGGTAACTTTATTTTTTTATTATTATATTTTTACTACAACTTAATCATTTGCAAACTTTGATGTTTCTTTATTTTCTTTTTTTGTTTCAGCTTGCGAGGCCATTAACAACATTAACAGGCTTAAAGAAGGAGAATCAGGCCGCCAAAAAAGGGCCAAGCTTAATAGGGATCCAAGAAGCAAGCTTGATGCCCCTTCTTTCCTTAGGCCTTATGTCCCAGAGGTTGCACTGGGAGATGATGTGGATCCTCCACTCAAGGTGCATTCTTTTAGGCCCAAATGGGGTTTTGAAGAAGTTACACGGTGGTAGGATCCATCAAACATGCTAATGATTGGTCCTACCACTCCATCACTCCCCAGGACTTCACTGACATTGTCACGGGGAGTGACATAGAGACCATTGAGCTTCTGGGTTCTCAAGCTCAAACCTCGATAATGTTTCTTTCCTTTCCTTTAATTAAAATCTCCTTTTCATTTTAAATCCGTATTAAATCCTCCTTCCTTTGTGCAGCGTAATACCTACTTCCAGGCGGTACTTCACCAAGCTAGGTCTTGGAAAGGGAACTCAGATGAGTTTGAAAGAGAGATGAAGAAATGGAAAGAGAGAGTCGGGGTCCTTGATAAGAAGCTGAAGAGCAAAGAAGAAGAGCCGTTTAAGGCCCAAACTGAGCTGGTCAAATTCCGAAGTGATAAGGAAACACTCATCGATGAGTATATGGACTCCCAGAAGTTCAGAGATTTGATGAACATTCACGATGAGGGTCTCTTTCCCATCCAGTTTACGCAGGAATGGGATGCTGCAGTGAAGGCCGTGGCTGAGAAGCATCCAGATTTGATAGAAGCCAAGGATTTTATTAGTCCTGAGCAGCCAGAAATTGAGGACAGCTTGGATGCTCTCTTTAACTCCCCCATTTAAGAAGATCGTATCCTTGATCCTAGCACTACTTCTCCTCCTTCCTCCCCAGTCAAAAATGTAGAGACTTCTGTTAATGCGGAGGACGGGCATACTGAAGCTGAGAAGGATAAGGACGATCCTTCTATGGATGAGTAGAGTTTTATTTATTTCTAGATTTATGTATCATTTTTATATGTACTCGAACTTATTACCCTTCGGGGTCTATTTATATATCATTTTCCTTGCCTTATTTAGCTGATTCCTTTTAATTTTTTAAGTACTTTTAGAGTTTGTAATTTTAAGGAATAGATTAACAACCTAAACTACACAGTTCTAAGAGTCATGCATTGAATAATGGATATAAGACTAAAAAATAGATGGATATGACAGACTTGCAAATGATTCTCATGGCATTCCTATTCTCTGGTCATCGAAGCACGGATGTTGCTAAGTAATCATAACATTATCATAACTTGGATTTTCAAAGTTTGAAATAATTTCAACTTAAGAATATACAATCTGGTTTTTCAAAACCTTTATAAAAGGGGTTCAACCCTCGATAGTCACAAGCTAGAATGTGAATCCTACTAAGACTGAGATATAAAATCCTAATCAAGCAAACCTTAAGGTGCTTTTAAACCTTTTTACCACTATAGCAAGTACGAGCTATAAGTAATAAACTTTCAGGTTCTGAGTATGCCAAGTCTGAGGTACTTCTTCCCCATCAATGGTCTCTAATTTGTAAGATCCTCTTCTTTGAACGCTCTTAACCTTGTACGTCCCTTACCAATTTGGGGCGAGCTTTCCCTTATGGCCTATTCTAGAAGCTTCCACCTTCCTTAAGACCAAATCTCCTTGCTTGAAGAACCTCTCCTTTACCATTAGGTTTTAATAAAAAGAGGCCTTTTTTCTGATATTATATGATTTTTGCATGCACTGCATCTCATACTTCATCTATCAAGTCTAGGGCTAAACTTTGCCCCTCTTCATTTTCTTCAACATTATATGCTTGGATCCTTGGAGATGAATGAGATATCTCCACTGGAACAACCGCTTCTGCCCCATATGCTAGCATAAATGGTGTTGCTCCTGTAGTAACCCTACATATAGTTCTGTAAGCACAAAGTATCGGCAGAACTTCATCCACCCAATTATTTCTGGATTTTTCGTTCCTCTTCTTTAACCCATCTAGAATGATACGATTTGTAACTTCTGGTTGCCATTGGCTTGAGGATGAGCAACAGAATTGAATCTCAAGTCAATTTCATTCTCTTCACAATACTTTCTAAACTCTTTATTATTGAACTGCGTTCCGTTATCGGTTACCAAGATTCGGGGAATTCCGTATCTGCACATAATATTCTCCCACAGGGACTGAGAGACTTGTTTAGTCGTAATCTTTGCCAAGGGCTTGGCTTCAATCCATTTGGTAAAGTAATCAATCGCAACAATAAAAAATTTCCTTTGAGCAGTAGCCATTGGGAAAGGCCCGAGAATATCTATTCCCCACATAGCAAATGGGATTGGGGAGTTTATGAAAGTCAGCATTTCAGGAGGTTGTCTTACTACAGGGGCATGTTTCTGACAATGATCACATTTTTTAACGTATACTTTGGCATCAGCCATCATTTATGGCCAATAGAAGCCTAAGCGAGTAATCTTATGGGCTAAGGCCCTGCCCCCAGGTGTTAACCACATATACCCTTATGCACTTCCTCTAAAGCAAGTCGAGCCTCATCCAGCCTAAGACATCTTAAATAGGGAACTACAAAATACCTTTTGTAAAGAATTCCATCAATGAGAGTATATCTTGGAGCTCACACAGTCAACTTTCTTGCTTCCATAACATCACTAGGAAGCCATGCGGTTTGCAGATGAGCCTTAATAGGATCTATCCATGACCCTTCAAGTCCTATGGGGGCAATTAACTTGATGTCTATGCTTCGTATTTTCAAAACGTGAAAGTACACGCTTCCAGAGTTTTCTTCTACTTCTGACGAGGCACACTTAGATAATGCATCTGCCTTAGCATTTTCCTCTCTTGGAATGTGCTCAATATGGCATTCATCGAACTGAATCATCACAGCCCTTACCAGGCGGACATACTTGGCCATTGTTTCATCTCTTGCCTCAAACTCTCCCTTGACCTGGGATATGACAAGCTTCGAATCTCCACAGACTTTCAAGTTTTTGACCCTCAATGTCCCTGCTAGGCCGAGGCCAGCTATTAGGGCTTTATACTCAGCTTCATTATTTGTGGTTGAGAAGTCTAATTTTATGGCATATTCAATCAAGAACCCATCTGGGCTTTGTAAAATAAGCCCTGCTCCACTCAAATTTGTTTTTGATGCTCCATCAAAATAGAGAACCCAATATTCCTTCTCTTTAATGCCCTCTTCTTTGTCTCCTTTATTACCTTCCGTGTTTTGAGGTATAACATCTTCCTGCCCCCCGACTTCTTGGTTGGGTATGGTACACTCTACTACAAAGTCAGCCAATGCCTGGGCTTTTATTATCGTTCGTGGCTTGTACTTGATATCGAATTCTCCCAATTCTATTGCCCATTTTTCAGTCTTCCACTAGCTTTGGGACTGTGAATGATGTTTCTCAAGGGCTGATTTGTTATCACTTCAATTTTATGAGCCTAGAAGTAAGGACGCAACTTCCTTGAAGCCATCACTAGGGCTAAAGAAAACTTTTCAATAGTCGAATAATTCAACTCAGCTCCATGTAGAATGTTACTGACATAATATATGGGTTTCTGGACTTTAAGTTTCCCTTTAACCAATACAGCACTCAAGACATTTTATGAAATGACGAAATATAAGTACAAGGTTTCATTCAGAGATGGTTTGGCCAAAAATGGGGCTTGAATCATATACTTCTTCAATCCTTCAAACGCCTCCTAACTTTCCTCAGTCCATATGAAATCTTACTTCAAGGATTTAAAAAATGGCAAGCACCTGTCTCTGGACTTGGAGATGAATCGTCCTAAGGCAGCGACCCTTCCAGTAAGTTTTTGACATCCTTGATAGATCACGGAGGCTCCATGTCTAAAATAAAATGGCCTTTATCTTATCAGGATTTTCTTCAATTCCCCTCTTTGAGACCATCAATCCCAAAAACTTTCCAGCTCCCACTCCGAAAGCACACTTTGCAGGGTTTAGCATCATATTGTGGTATCTCGGGACCTCAAAAGCTTCCCTCAAATGGGTTATATGGTCAGTCTTCACAAGACTCTTAACTAACATGTCATCTACATGCACTTCCATTGTTTTCCTAATAAGATCTTTAAAAATTTTATTCACCAACCTTTGATAGGTAGCTCCTGCATTCTTAAGACCAAACGCCATAACAAGATAACAAAAAACACCAAAGTCAGTGATAAATGATACCTTTGGGATGTCATCTTTATGCATCTTGATCTGATTGTATCCACTAAATCCATCCATAAAACTCAGCATCTCGTGTCCAGCGGTCGTATCTATCAACGTATCAATCCTTGGCAACAAGAAATAATCCTTTGGGCATGCATCATTTAGATCAGTGAAATCCACACAAATTTTCCATTTTCCATTAGTCTTCTTTACCATTACAGGGTTTGCTAACCATTCCGGAAATTGTATCTCTTCATTAAAATCAGCCTCTAAGAGCTTCTCTACTTCTTGCTTGATTGCATCCTGCCTCTCTGGGGCAAAACTCCTTTTATTCTGCTTCACGGTCTTTCAGTTCGGATCCATGTTCAATTTATGAAAGTTACTCTCTCAGGATCCTCGGGAGCCAAAGGGATCGAAACCAAGTCTTCTGCTGGCTTCCCTCTTTTCTCGTCATTCTCGCGGATATCCAGATCTTTAATAGCAAAAAATTTCCCCCAACTCTATCTACCCTAAGAGAGGCTACATAAAAATTCATTGCCATCTTTTGATCTCCTCTCTCTTCTCCAATCCCGTTTCGGGTGGAAAACTTCATCACTGAATGGTAAGAAGAGGGGAATGCCTTGAAAGCATGTATTCTCGTTCTTCCCATGATTGCATTGTAAGTTGATCCAGCCTTTACCACTACAAAGTCTAACATCTGTGTTGCTTGTCTTGGTTTCTGACCTATGGTCATCGACAACTTAATTATCCCTTCCATGGGGCACTCAACTCCAGCGAAACCATATATTGGCATGTCAGTTGGGGTTAACTGAGAATCATTGTAACCCATCCTTATAAAGGTATCATGAAGTAAGATATCCACTGAGACACCATTGTCTACAAGGACTCTCTTCACCGGATTGTTCCCTATTATTGGTGTTATAACCAGAGGATCGTCATGAGGAAATTTGACACCCTCTAAATCAAAATCATCAAATATCATTGCTACTCATGTCCTGGCCCTCTCCAGGGCTTCTCCGACAATATGCATAACTTCTCTAGTATATGTTTTCCTTGAGTTTTTAGATGTTTCGGCAGCAGTTGGTCCTCCAAAGATCGTATTTATCACTGGCACTTGAGGTCGTGGTCCTCCATAGATTGTGTTTATCACCGGTCCCCTGGGTTGGGGATTTTACCCCTGATCATCTTGATCCCTTTTACGATCATCGAAGTTCCTTCTTCCACTATTACTCCTATCTCCTTCATCTCCTGTATACTTACTCAGCCTTCCTTTCTGAATGAGAAATTCAATTTCATCCTTCAATTGTCTACACTTATCGGTGTCATGACCAACATCCTTGTGAAATCTACAATATTTGCTCTTATCTAGCTTGGTAGGATCAGCCTTCAGGGGCTTATGCCAACGAACATCTCTATCTTTTTTGATTTCCATCAAGATCTGAATTCTAGGACCGTTCAGCTTAGCATATTCGGCAAACTTTTGCCTAGGTCCTCCCTTCTTCGGGGTTGAATCAACGTCTTTCTCAGTTCTAGGATACTTGTCCTTAGCATTATATTCCAGATCAGTTTTACGCTTCTTGCCACCAGCGGGCTTGTTGTTCACCACCGTCTTTCTCATTCTTTGTTCCACCTTAATATACTTTCCGGCACTATCTTGGAGCTGTAATATGCTTTTAAAAGGCGCTTGGCTAACGACATATTGAAGAACTCGTCCCTAGTTCCCTGCTGCAATGCTATCATAGCTACCTTGTCATCAAGGTCTGGGACCTTCAAAGCTTCCTTTGTGAAACGGTTCAGATAATCTCTCAAGGACTCATTTGCTCCTTGCACAATGCTCATGAGAGATGCCAAAATTTTCTCATGTACTCTTCCACTGATGAATTACTTGATGAAAGCTTGACTCAAGTCTCTAAAGGATCCAATTGAATTTGGAGGCAAATGGCTGTACCACCTTTGAGCCATTCTCGACAGGGTTTGGAGAAAGGCCCAACACTTAATAGCGTCATTCACGGGCTACAACAACAGTGTATTAGAGAACGTTCTGACATGATTAGAGGGATCCCCGGTACTATCATAAGCTTTGATGGTGGGCAACTTAAACTTTCATGAGATGTGGCAATTCATTTTCTCTATAGTGAATGGTGGAGTTGGATCATCAGGATCTCCAAGGGGCAGAAGATCACTTGGATCAGCCCTTGGGACAACAGTCCTCCTTTGTAGCGGACCATTAAGATCTATAATTGGAGGAGGATTTCTCCTCCTCGGAGGTAGTGGGGGTCTTGGGGTCAGGTGCGCCTCCAGGTCGCGCTTCAGCCTTTGGATCTCAGCTTCGTGAGCCCCGATCCTCTCCTGCACTTCTTGGAGATTCATCCCTCGGGTGCTCCTAGGACGCTAATTAGCATCAGGCATTGGTTTTTTACCAGCATGCCTCCTTCTGGAGCCACATCATCATCTGAAGATTCAGAGTCTCTCTCAGCATAAGGCCCAGAGAATTCTTGATCTTCCGGAATAGGAACCAAACCAAGTATGTATTGGGGCGTCAGCCCTTGTGCTTCACTCCGGTTGGAGTGCCCACTCCCTCCAACCTCTGGGTATAAGGGCATCCCATAAGGGGGGTTAGTGGTCACAATTGTTGAATACTCATACCTAACGGGTTGAGGATTCACAGGTGCTTGTAGCTACTGAAATTGGGGATTCGTCCTTTGAAGAGTAGGATTATTTATCCCTTGAGGCTGTGCCTCAGTTGCCCCCACCAGAGTTCCTCCTTGAGTGGAGGCATAAGTTGAATAAGGGGGTATCTTTACCACTGACGAAATTGGTTGGGTTGTCCCAGCCGGTGTTCCTTCAGGGGCGTTGTTTCCGTTCTGTGTTCTCACCATGGTTGTTGTTATGCTTTCCCACAGACGGCGCCAAATGTTATGGATTAAAAACTAGTTCGAATTAATTGCTAGGGTGTTATTCCCTAACAATACAACAAGAATTACAGAAGGGGGTTGAATATAATTCTGGCTTTTTTTTGAGATCTATGAAAAATGTACTAACTCGATTTATCTAACTATTTGATTTGCAAAGTGCGGAATTACAGAGTTAAGTAAATCAAACATAAAGTAGTAAAAAATCAGGTCTTTAAAACTTTCTGGTGGATTTGAATGTATCCACCATATATATATATATATATATCGAGAGAACCCTGTGAAGCTTGAATAGCTCACAACTGCTTTACAAGTGAACAAACAAACTACAAAGAAATTCTATAGAATACAACTTACAAATGTTTCTCTACTAAAAATGTGTTTGCTTGGTTAGTTTGTTCTACTAGCTACACTTGGTTTATATATCACCAAGTTTACATGATAATAAGACAAGATAATAAAACAGAACCTATCAAGTCTAATTCCATGCTGCTTCACTACTTTATTCCAGCATCTTTGAATATCTTCATAATAACATGGAAATAGTAATGCTTCTTTATTCTCAAAACCCTGCTAAACAGGCTGCCACATTCCTTTTGCAAACTCTCAACGCATGTGACTGTGTTGTCACTATCAACAGATATTTGAATTGATTATCCGTCGGGTACATGCTTGTTATCCGTCGGGTAGCCTTGTTGATCATCCGTCAGGTAACTTTGTTGATCATCCGTCGGGTACTCATTTATCACTTGACTCCATTTCATTTGTGCAGAATTACAAGACATCTTATATTTACATTTTAATCAACCTATTCTGCACATCTACTAGCAGTCTACATGATTCATAAGCTACTACAGAATCTATACAAAGTTGTTTGCAGAAATGTGCTACAGTACTTATTGTTACATAAGCTACTCACCCGGTGGATATCAATTAGTCATCCATCGGAACTATATTGAATCATCCGTCGGGACTATAATTGATCATCCGTCGGGTGCTACAAAATTCACCAAGTTAAATCTACTAAGGTGTTTTGCTTAGCTTATCATCAAGTACACAACATATTCCTAACAATCTCCCCCAATTTATGTCTACTGGAATTATAGCCATAAATTAAGAGAAACATGATGATATCAAAACATTCTAAAGATACAGATTGAAAAATAGTAGATAAAACTGATAAGTGCTATAAATTGCTGAAAGTTGAACAATGCAAAGTACACAAAGAAATTGCTCACAATTGTTATCAAGATGCTCCTCTAGTCTGAGCAGATAGATCTATTTCCTTGATTGTCTTGAAGATGGGTAAATTTAGATCAGGAATTGGTAAACATCTCAGTCTACTAGCTCATCCTTTGGAACAATTGGTTCACCATGAATATTTCTTTTTGGAACAACCACTTTGAATTCTTCGAATACCACTGAGGGTTTTGATGTCTGAGTTGTAATTGTAGGCTTTTTGGGAAATTGGTCTTCCAATTCCTCATCATTAAAGTTCACTTTCCTCTTAAAATAGAGTTTGTATCTAAATCTTCTTTTTTGCTGTGATTCTTCTTGCATTTTCAGATCCTTAGGTTCAATTACAGTTGGTTATACAGGAAGTTCTGTTGTGGTTTTTACAGCTTGAAGCTTGGCCAAGATAGCAGCTTGTTCTTTCTTTTGCTTTTGCTTCTTAGCATCCAAAGCAGCTTGCTTCTTTTCTAGCCTGATTCTTTCTTTCTCTTCCTTCTTAGCTTCCACAAACAGTAGGTGTCCAACCACCACACAAATCTCCTTACCATTTCTGTAAATTTTAGCAATTCTCCTTTTAAGCACTGAATCAGTTTGATCGTTGTAGAATGCAATAGACCTACCCAGCAGCTTAATCTCATCTAGCCTAGGTGTTTCAAACACTATATCAATAGGATTCTTGTCTGAAAACTTAGAGTAGTTCCTTTTGGCCTTCATGATGAGATCTTTCTTTGGAGATTTGATGCAGGAGGTTTGACCCCTTTCCAGATAGTTCATACTTATGTCATTCACAGAAATTTTCATGACTTTAGAGTGATGACTGAAGACTCTGTCTGGCTTCTGAATTGGCCCAAACTTTTGTTGGATCTCTGCATCTAACTTTCTCCAGCTTGTCATCTATATTCAGTTTTGCTGCTGCCAAATTTATGATATCAATGCTGTCCAGGGCTGGTGGCTTTGTGAAAGTAATTGTTGGCACAATCACTTTGCTGACTTGTATGTTTAGCTCTTTATTCTGTCCCTCACTTCTTGACCCCTTGACTAAATGAGACAATTGAGCTTGCTTTCTCCCCTTTAGAAGAGGTTTCTTTCTCCCCCTTTTTGTTATCAGCAAGTTGAGTAGAAAAGGAGGTTTGTGTTGCCACTAGCCTTTGATGCAAGTCTGTTTGCTGTGCCAGATGTAGATGTATAGCTGTTAGAGAGGCTTCCATAGCAAGCATCCTTTTGTCCAGGGAATCCACCTTGGTAGCAAGATCAGAGTTCTTCCTTAGCTGTCTTTTAATGTCTATCATTGTAGTTTCTGGAAGTCTAACTTCCAATCTCTCGGAAATGTCCTTCTTGAGTTAAACAACCTCATTTTTGATGGAAGTGACATTTTGACTTTGTTGATAGCCTTGAATTTGCTGTAGGTGGAGAGAAGCAAGATGTGCTTGCAGAAGCTTCTTGGTGCTAGCATTTTTGGATGATTGAAGAGCAGACTGTGTTTGACTGATAAGTTGGATGAGTGTGGTCTTGAAATGATGTTCATCACATTTCTTGGACAAGGCCCATGATGGCATGCCTGATCTGGAACTAGGGCCTACTTCTCCCTCTATGTCCAATGGCTCTTCTTCACTTTCTTCATCCTCACCTCCAAAGAAATCTTCTGAACCACTAGTCTCATAGTCAATATCACCAGCTGTAGAGGGCAAAGCTGTGATTGCATCTTTTGCTCTTTGCATAGACTGTGTGGTGTGCACCAAATTTAGCATTCTTTCTGTATTATCATTGCCCTGTCCAGCTAGAAGTTGATATGCTGGAACAGGGTGAGTAAATGTCTCATCATCCAAGGAGGTAGAATCTATAACAGCTTGACTTTGCTGAGATAGTCCCTCCTTATCTGCATCCTGGATATTCATTAACTCACTTGCAATGACATCCACCCTTATTTCTCTAGTACATGTATTTATCTCATTATCTCTCTTTTCTTGCATCAAGGTCTCACCTTGGCTTCCCATCCTCACCTTCACCATCTAAGGTGGGAGTCCTCTTAGTCACTTTTGGAAGTCCTGAAGAAATGGACTGCATTAGATCATTCATTTCCTCTCCTTTTTCCTGGGAGCAACCCAGACTCTCACTTAAATCACTACTTTCCCTCAATTCTAAAAGTGATTCTACAATTACTAAGTCATCTGCACTTACAACTATAGTTGAACTTTGAAGTTGTGCAGAGACTCCCGACGGATGAGAAATATCCGTCGGGGTAGTAATTTGACTATCCGACGGATGACTGCTGTTAGGCACATCCGTCGGGATACAATCACTACTCGACGGATGAACAATATCCATCGAGTGAGTAGAAATGAATGAGTGTGAAGTGGGGACTATTGTAGACTCTGTGCAGATTGATAAAATTTTTGGCACAGATGTCTTAACAGTCTCAGAAAGAAATGACAAGTGAGCCAATAAATCATCTAGAAGATGATGCTCACTTGCATGGATTTTTGGCTTCTCCAACAGAGTTAAAGATGGAGAATTTGGTTGAGATGTATGAATCATATCAACATCCAATGAGGTGTGTGAGAATTTGGTATTTCAGGTGCTTCAATTATGAGAGATTTTGGCTGTGACTCCATATTTATTGGAGCCACATCAACCTGACTTTGAGATGGTGCAGTGACTGGGTCTTTAGCACTAGTTTGCACAGTGTGTGATCTCTGTGCATCCCCAAGGGTTTTTGGTTTCTTCTTTATGGTATAAGTTTGGGGTGAGCTTGTGTCCCTTACCCTCTTACCTGTGCTATTGGCTGAGAGCTTTATTCAATAGTCACATCCTTTTGGGAGGATGCAACTAGTAATGAGCTTAAATCCTTTTTAAGCACTGTAGTTTGTTGAGAAACTGCAGTGTGGCTAGGCTGGGAAACACTCACCTCTCCAACCTTATCCTTAGGGCTTCTTTGATTTTCACCCTGTCCCTCACCTTTCTTACCGTCCTTCACATTCCCCTCTTTAGGTTTAGTAGATTTCACAACTGATTTCTTTTAAAAAAAATCAGAGGAGGCTTTCTTAGCTTTGGATTTAGGAACTTTTGTTGGTTTAGTAGCTTGGGTAGGCAGCTGTTGGGTCATTAACACAGTTGCCATAACTACACTAGAAAGCAAAAAAAATTGTGAGGTTGGAAGAGTGGAGACAGAAGAAATTACCTTACTTACCTGAGGTCCCTCGTAATAACCCCAATTTTTGGAATTTTTAAAACCCTTATGAATAGTGATTTTGCTGAATAAGAAAACTTTTCATGCCACACTATGTAGGGGATCTTTTATTAATCTTCTGGGATATTATTAGTACTCTATGTGGTATATAAGTGTATGTAAAGATCGTCAGAATCCAAATCCGAAAACTTTGATTTTTCCCGAAAATCCACCAGATACCGAAAGAATTGAGTATAAGGTAACAGGATAAAAAGGATTTAAATTCAAGGATTATAAGAGAGGATCATAAAAGGAATATAATGTATTGAGAAAGGTTAAGGAAACCCAAGTAATAAGATCCCGGGTATGATCCCTCAAACGATAAACGAAAACGAAAGTTAAGCGAACCGCATAACAGATCAGCGGTCATTAGCCAAGTAATTAGGAGTTAATCAAGGGGTTAGTGGATGATGATGTCATCACACCAACAAGAGGAAGACAAGTGTAACAAGGTGACATCACATGATGACCTAAGCATGACATAAGGGAAGGAGGTGTGGTTGATTAATAACCACACCATTTTTCATGGGTAAATAGGTAATTAATCAAAAACAAAAGCTAGCAACCAAACAAACAAATCAAAAAAAAAACACAAAACACTCCCATTTTCAAGAAGAGCTCTCGGCTTTTCTTCTTTTTCAAAGAAGAAAATTCCAAAATTCAAGATCCAAGCCTTGTTAATTAGTGAGGTAATTATCTAAGGTTCCTTGTACATAGATATGGATATCATATAAGTTTAAGCTTCTAATTCCTTCACAATCTCTTCCAATAAATCAAGGAAGAAGATGGTGAATAGTAACCTTTAAGAAATAACTTTGGTTTTCTTGATTTTTTTATGAAAGTTCAAGGTAGCTTAAGCATAGATCAAGGCTTCCATGGGCATTCCAAGGATCTTTCATTGATTAAAAGCTTCAAGGAAGGTATAACTCTAAATTATCTTAGCATTAAGTTGTTTGGTATAAATGATTATGATGATGGAATGATAGGTTAAGTGTAGTAGTTGTTTTGTCATGTTGAGATCTTAGTTGTTAAGTGTTTTTGTTGATTTTGGGAGTTAATATTAGCACTAGTTGTTCTTGATGATTCATGGTATGATTTGGGCTTGGTTTAAATGGTTTAAAGTGGTTGATGAGTGATATTGTCATATGGTTGTATTGGGATTGATTGGTGATGGTTTGGTGTTGAATTGGTTTGGTAAAATTTTGGGAAATCGCGTAAACATAGCCGTCGTAATGCCCGATTTACCGTAGACTATTTTTGTTCTTAACATCAAAACCCTTGAACTTACTGTTAGGTTTTGACCATTGCCATTTTTAGACAGTTCATGTTACGAGCTTCGTTTTGATATGTGGTACGCTTGAATCCGATGTACGATTAGGAGAAACGACTGTTTTAAGTAACGGTGTTTCGCGACCGAACCATTACCCCTCACCTTACTTTGAAACCTTGGTTAAGGACCTTAAATGACTAATTGGGGTATGAAACATTTATGTAAAGTGGATTAGGCAGTTGGTAAGGTACTCGCGAAAGAATCGCCAAGAATCGCCTTAAAACCCTTAATGGTTAATTTATTAAAAATGGTGGAGCCGAGGGTACTCGAGCGACTTAAGTGAATCGTTAAGCGCGAAAGCGAACGTTAGGACTCTAAATGGTTAAAGTCTAGTTTCTTAAGCGACCGGGGTTTAATTTCGACTTATGTTGTTGTTCATAGGTTATCGGACCCACTCTAAGCTTAAGTCTATCCGGGAGCACTCAGGCAAGTTTTCTACCCGTTATACTGTTGTTGTGATGTAAATATATGTACACTACAAGAAAAATGTTAATAGACATCACACATTAAACATCGGTCACTGATGCCACTGATGTCTCAAGTATAATAGACATCACCCCATGTTTATTCGATGTCTTTCTATTTATAAAACATTATTTATTTGAAAACCGATGTGTTAAGTTGAGTTTTAAAAATTGAACGCGCGGCCTCCCCAATTCTTTTCCCCCCTTAACAAAATTTTTACTCCCTCCTTCGACAATTTTTGGTTCCCCCTCTCAAATTAAAAAAAAAACTAAAAACTAAAAACAAATATTGTCTCGTTCTCACTCTTTCTCACATCTCTCTATCTCTCTCCCTCTCCCATCTCTCTCTCTACCATCTCTCTCCCCCTTCTCTCTCTCGTGAATTTGAATAGATCTATAGGTGGTGAAATGGCGTTGGTTTCATCGAATTCAAAAGATTCATCTTCACTCTCTTCTGGATCCAGAGAATCCAATTAATCCCGCAAACAGAAATCTCTTGGCCTCTTATGCTCAAAGTAATCTCTCTCCCGCCTCCCTCTATATACACAACATCCTCAATTTAATTCTATATGCATCTATTTTTTTAATTTTATTATAGTTTCTTGAGCTTGTATGACTGAGACGATAGTCATAATATTGGACTTGATGATGTTGTCGCCCGTCTAGGTATTCTTCCTAATACCCCCTTTCTTTATTTTATTTCTCGATTTAATTTTTATTAAATTAATTTAGAATAATTTTTTGATTTTTTAATTTAATTGGAGAGGTCTTATGTGTTGAATTGTGTAATTCTTTTTTATATGTGAATTGTATTGAGTATCGTGTTGATTTTTTATTTTGTAATTGGTTTAATTTTGGGTGCTGAGAGGCGAAGGATCTATGATATTGTTAATGTTCTTGAAAGCATTGGTGTAAGATATATAGTTCCAAGCCTTTTCTTCCATTTATGTTATTTGGTTTAGGGGAATTTTCTGATTTTGATATTGATATGCAGCTACTTACCAAGAAGGCCAAGAATCGTTATTCATGGAAAGGTTTGGAATCATTCCAAAAACTCTACAGCTTTAAGGTGTTTACTTTATCCAACTTGAGCTTTTATAAAGAACTTGATTATTGAACTTGGTCGAATATCCTTTGATTGTATACTTATATGAAATAACGCGGTTTGTATTTTAGGCGGATGCAGTCTCCAACCCAACCAAAGAGCAACTGGTTGATGTAGTTCAGAGGCATTTCATAATGATGGTAATTTATGCATTTTCTGTAATAATCTTTTTAAATTGCGAACTTGCTAACTATCATTATATAAATAATATAAATATTATCCCAAAACTCTCCTCGGGTTTAGAGTGTTGGGATTTAGACCAGTCGTAAGATTGTTCCGGCAACTGATATATAGTGTATGCTTTGATTTTCTAACCAAATAATAACTTGTTAGTTACTGCTACTCTTAGTATATTAGTTTTTGACTTTCTGCATTTTAAAGTTCCTGTAATATACTACATATATGTATTGACTTTAAACAATTTTTATGTTGTTGGTGAAGTAATTGGACGAGTTGCAGGTCATACCGGGGTTTGTGCAGTCTGCTAAGCGATTGAAGATGGTGTGTAAATGACAACTAACATTGTCTCTTCTAGTAACAAACTTGGGTTTGCTTACAAGATTCAGTAAATTTCCCTTTTTGGAACTTTTCTTTTTGAAGATTGATTTAGTACAGTTTAGCATGCATAATATTAATGTGTTTCATGGAAAACATCAAATGCTTGTTTGATAGTCACTAAGATGAGCTGCACGGTTTGGCAGTTTTACAGCGTGAACCCTAATGTCCTTAGTTCTGTAAATATATATTGAAAATTTATTTTGTATGTGGCATAGGAGACTAGAGAAGGAAATATGTATATAATTATGTAATTATTTTCTAAGGTCGTCTCTGTTAAGCACTCTGTTCCGAAAGGTTTTCATACTTTCTAGTTGAAAAATAGAGTTTTGCTGTTTGGGAAAGTTTTGATTCATTCTTTGAGCCAGATCTTTCTGAACTGCCTTTCGATTTGAGTCGTGGTTGGGGTGTTGAAAGGTGCATTGGTAGTGCTGTCACTCCTGTCTTTATATATTTCTAAAAATAATTTCTGATTTCGTGATTAAGGCAATTAAAGATGATTATCACGTCAAACACGAGGAAAATGCCACTTCGATAAGTGAAGTTTAGATCAAGAAAACTTGTAATCAAGCATGCTCTAGTTCATCTTTTCCCTGTTTAGAGGTAATCATCAAACAATTGGGAACATATTTTAAGCAATTAGGTAGAGCTTAGCAACTAAAATACTACAAAAGCAGTAATAAAGTCGTCCACTTAAGGATTATCAAGAAGCGTAAGAACAAAGAACTGGGCATCACTCGTGAACTTTCAATTTTGAAGTGATATATATATATGAACAATTGCATCATTTTGTTTCCAACTGTGAGCTGTACACTGTTTTGCATGAAGATTTATGAAAGCAAGTTTTCCCTGTCGGAATTGAGGTCCACTCTTGAGTTGTCTTGAGGTCAGTTTCAAGTCACTTGTACCTCCATTAATGTTTTCAAGTTTATGTTTTCTTAAGATTATTAAAATGTTCTTACTTTGGCCAGAATGCATTCGACGAAGGTGGATAATTATATGGGAAAAAGGTCTATCTCTTTGGTTGTACAGAACGTGAGTTATCAGTACATATAAATCATCTTTTTCTAGCATATAGTTCATGCTCATGCTTCAATTAGTGTCCAACTATTTCTGTCTTCCTCTTCTCTAATTCTGACAACTATTTTGTTCTGCTTGCAGCTCAATTGATCTTTTTCCATAGGCAAATTAAACAATTAGTATAAATTTCCAACACTTTTTACAAACATTTAAATTTTGGAACAAATCTAGGAAAATAATAGTATTGGAGAGGTAAAAATGGTAGATATTTTTGAACTTGCAAGTTTGTGATTTTTTTTTCTTAATGTAGTGTACTATACATGATTATAATAGATCATAAAGTAATGTACTTCAGAACTATATTAGAGCTCACTATATTAGAACTATAAACTTACTGCTTTTTGGAAAATTAGATTGTAGTGCTGTAAAGTTTATAAATTTATGTTTCCTCTTACCCTTTTATTATCGTGCAGGTTGAATCTCCCTTTCCACCTTCTGATAAGATAGACATCAACTCAGTATAGAGGGAAGTTGAAGAAATTATTCTTGATATTTATGTTAGCAGGGATGGCTTAGCTAGCATATAACAATAGTTTGGTTTTGAACGATTCGGTAATAAAATTATATACTTGATATTTATGTTGTTGAATATAAGTGTTTAGTTAGTTCAGTGTTTAAATACTTTTAATGAATAAATACTGATGTCTAAAAAATAATTGTACATCACTTTCAATGAATAAATACTGATGTCTAAAAAATAATTGTACATCACTTTCAATGAATAAATACTGATGTCAAAAAAATAATTGTACATCACTTTCATATATATAAATACTGACGTCTCAAAGGCAATTGTACATCAGCTTTAGTGAAGAAAAACTGATGTCCAAAAAGTTGATATACATTGTTTTTTCCTAAAAAACTGATGCCAAAGACTAACATATTCAACTCTAAAAGGAATATAGACATCACTTTGTTTGGGATGCAACTGATGTCTAAGTGCCAACATAGACATCACCTTTTACTAAATAAATCGATGTTTAATATCAGATTTTACATCACCTAAATGAAAATATTCGATGTCTATGTGGAAAAAAATATAGCTTATTATATGTTTAATTTGTTGTAATAGGTGTAATTTATTTATTAAATTATTTATTTCTAACTTTTTTGTAAAAAATAATGCATGGACATCAGTTTTTTTGCCTGAAACGATGTCTAAACAAGTAAAGACATCGGGTTATGGCCGATGTCTAGAATAGACATCACCGACATCAACATCGGTTGCTAAATAGCATAGACATCGGCCAAAAACCGATGTCTATGGACATTTTTCTTGTAGTGGTATATGCATTATCTTGTGATAAGTGCATGATTGTTATTAGCAAATTCTTGCGATATATTGGAGCATGTGATATGGTATATATGCATGCCTGTTTCGTAATCTTGATACATATATCTGTTGATTCAGTTGCATAATACCTATGCTAGAGATAAGCAGTATTTGCGTATACCCTTAGTATAGGGGACCCCAAGGTGAACATTTTCTAAAACCGGGAGTCGATGTTCCCGAGTATATTATATATATATATATATTTATATATATATATTGATATAGTTTTCAAAACTATTAATCGAATAAGGTTTATTCGATAACTTTATTTTATTTAATGAATATTATTCTGAATATTCATTCGAGGCCTTATGACTCCACTTACTTTATTTAATGAATATTATTTTGAATATTCATTCGAGGACTTAAGACTCCGTTTATTTTATTTAATGAATATTATTTTGAATATTCATTCGAGGACTTAAGACTCCGTTTATTTTATTTAATGAATATTATTTTGAATATTCATTTGAGGACTTATGACTCCGCTTATTTATTAAATAATATTCTTTATTTTATTAAAGAATAATGTTTCGATAATCAAACCTATTTTCGATTATTCAAATAAAGATCATACTTTTGTATAAGTATATCTTTTGTTATTTATTATTCATTTCAAGTATAAGTTTTAAAACTTTTACTTCAATTATTTTTATAAGGATTATCCTTATGGGAATATTATTTAAATAATAATATTCAGATATTTTCTAATATAGCGGAACTGATTTATTTCATTAAATCAGCAATACTCCAAACATTCTTAAAAATGTTTTCGAGTCTTCAAAATGATTTTAAAAGTTAGAGCGGATCCCAAAACTCGTTTAAAAATTTAAGATCTTCCTTTCGAAGGGGACTTGAATACTCGCTCAAAAATCTTAGGGATCCGGCTCTATGGTGTATTTTATATTCACAACATGGTTGCTGTTTTGAGATAATAATTTGATTACTTGCCCAATGTTCGGGAAGTAAGTCCATCTGATTGAGTCGGTATAAGCAACAGGCCGGGGTACGGTCTATGAAGGTGTAAGAGGCTGGGTGACAGTCCATCCACGTGTGAGTGGCCAGGTAACGGTCTAGCGCGAGGTCCGAATGCGGCCAGGGTGATGACCGGCGAGGAATTCATCCATCTACAGTAGAAAAGGTTACTTATTGGTATCTTTGCCTGATCAGCAAGATACTGGGTTTATGCCACAATTCTTTTCCTTTCCAAAAATTCATTGGATGTTACAAACTCTGTTCACAGAGGTTTTCAGGAAATGTATAAAGAGATATATATGTGGATATATATATCGGGACTTAATGAAGTATATCATAACTTCATTTCATTCAATAATACTTCAAAGATTTAATCTATTCAAATCTTGTCTTGTAGTCTCATCTATGTGATGAACTGTTGAAAGCTCATTATACCTTGAACGGTGGTAGTTCAAGTAGTATTCGGATATAAGTATATTGGAGTATCTTGTAACTTCATCTTTTAAACTTATATCTAGTAAATGATTATCTTGTGCATGTCAAAGATTTTCGGAAAAAAAACGTTGAGACAAGGTTAGATATATAAGATCACCTTGCAATGATATTTTATACAGTTACAAACGGGAACTCTGCGTATATTATACATGTCAGAGGATTTCAAAGATTGTGAAAAGTATATATGTATATATATACTGAATATTTTGCGACTTGGTCGCGTTAAGATATCAGCTTGGTTCATCTCTTCTTGACCTAGACTTTCATGAGTACTATGAGAATGCTCATATATTGTAAATGATTATACATATTATTTTGGTGGGCTTGTTGCTCACCCTTGCTTTCTTCTTTCATCACACAACATCTGATAGACAAGATGAACATGACCAAGCTCCCAATTCGCGAGTGGATAGGAAAACGTTCTGCAGTTTCCTATAGGCGTTGATGTCGCTGTAGCTGAGGTAGGAACTACCAATAGGCTAGGCTTTCAACTTTTGATGTACCAGATTATGTATATTTATGAATTGTAATAATGGCAAAGAAATGTAAATTTATTCAGAAACCCTTTTGAGGTGTAATGGCTTATAATTGTGGAATAAAATGACTTGTGTTATTTTTTTGGGTATTCATCTCTGAGACTATAACTTGTGGTGTGTGTGTTTATTGTGGGGTCACAGTACAGAGTAGTTGATTATTTATTAAGATTGGGTGTTATTAAGGGAAATGGAACTCGTGACAACTCGGATCTCGACCCCGGATTTGGGGGTGTTACAGAAGTGGTATCAGAGCTAAGCGTTATAAACCTCAGAGATGATGTGACGTTATGATAATAAGTTCATTAAGATAATAAGAACTCTTGCCAAGTTCATAGTCGGACTACCTAACGTAGTACTGACAGTTAAAACCCTTATGGGAACCCTTCTAAATATCGTGATAGGAGCGTAGTTCATTACCGTATATGGTAGTGGGACTCCGAACCCTGAGGTTGAGGAGCAACAACGCGATGATGTTTTATTACTTATTGGAGATCAGATTATGGATCCGATAGAGCGTCCTAACACGGGACCGGATGATGTTCATATTGAGGATGTAGCGGTTGAGGATGTTGTCCTAGAAGGGATTGTTGCTGAGAAGAATCTCGTGGAGGATCCTGACAAGAATAAATAAAGGATCACTGAGGAATTGATGACTATGGTTAGGGCGACTACCAGAGGTAGGATTGGCCGATTACTACCGGAGGTTCGTTCAAGTTCGTAAAGATAGTAGCCCCTTTAACGCGGCTTACTCGTAAGACTAAGAAGTTCGAATGGACAGAGAAATACGAGAACAGCTTTTAAGGACTGAAGCAAAGATTGGTGACGGCCCCTATGATGGTATTGCCAGATGGAAAAGAAGATTTTGTGATCTGTAGTGACGCTTCGCATAAGGAATTAGGGTGCTTCTTATACAGCACAACAAGGTAATCGCGTACGCGTCAAGACAATTAAGGGAATATAAAATTCGATATCCCCACCCATGAGCTTGGGCTCGTGGCAATAGTTTTGCCCTAAAGATTGGAGGCACTACTTGTATGGAGAGAAGTGCGAGATTTACCTAAGCCATAAGTGCTCTAGTGCATTTTCACGTAGAAAGAGCTCAACATACGCTAGAGGAGGCGGTTAGAGCTAATCAAGAATATTGATTGGGAGATTCTTTATCATTCGGGGAAAGCCAATGTGGTGGCTGATGCCCTTAGTAAAAAGGAGAAACTCAAGATGATAATGTCTTTGGGAGAGTTTATGAGAGATTTTGAGAAAATGGAAATAGAAGTGAAGGTAACCGGAGCCGGTACCGAAAAGATGTTTGAGATTGCAATACAGTCCGAATTATCGGAAAAGAACATATTGTGCCAGAAAAAGTGATGAATGAAGACAGAGAGCCAACAATTAGATAAAAGATTAATACCGAGAAAGATGATAAGGGAATAATGAGGTATTCCTACAGAATTTGGGTTCCAAATGTTCAAGAGCTTAAGGACTGGATCTTAGATGAAAGTCATAGTTCGAGGAATAAGAGTTAGGGCAAATCCTTAATGTGATAGTCAGGGAGGACGCCATTAAGAAAGAAGGAGCCCATAATATAATGAAGTGGAAAATAAGGATTTTAACATATAAGATAACCCCAAGTATGGGAGAAGGATGAAACATTTCATAATAAGGAAACAGAAAGTCGAGTAAGGAAAGGAGACCCGAGACGGTACTCCTATACGACAATTCATGGACCTATCTAAACAGAACTTATACTTTTATTCCCAACCACCACCTTGAGGAAACAATGCGGTGAGAAATTCTTTCAGGACCTTTAAGTCGCTAAGCTCTCAAAGTTCCAAGGAGCAGGTTGACCTAGTCGAGGCAAAAGCCTGGCTAAAGGAAATAGAGGAATCATTTGAGATTCTAAATGATTGACGGAGTACAAAAGACAGTTTTTATCACTTACCTTCCTAAGAGAGAGGCCACTTGCTGGTGAAGGACCAAGAAAGGCACGGAGCCAGAGGTTAGAATAAACTGATTAAAAGTTAGTCAATTGTTTTCAGGAAAGTACTTCCCAAGGTTATGGAGATAGTGTAAAAGCTTTAGAGCCAGCACAAAGGCAGAAGAGTATGATGAATTATGAATCTAAGTTGTAAAAGTTTTCAAGATTCGTTCTGAGGACACGAATCCAGAATGACGGGATGTATGAAATCAATGCTTATGTTGTGTTGGTTCATGAAATAATGATAAGAGAAAGGAAAATAAAAAGAAACTGAAGTGGAAAGGAATATAAAGGCAATAGAGTTTGAGGAATGATAAGGGAGTCGGGTATGAGGAAACCCCAAAGACTCGTAGCAATAGAAATAGAAAAGTATGTAATCGTCGGGATGAGGGTGATTCATCATGAGTTAAAGTTGATGGTTGAAGGCATAAGAGTTATGTATATTTTATCCCCTTTAAGTTGGGAGGATTCGAGGAAACCTTGAGATAGTTCGAAGGATAAATAATGAGACACGGATAGACTGAGGAGACAAAAAGTAGGAAATTAGGAAAATTGGATGAAGGGAGTGACCTTCAGGAATGTGAAGTGTAAGACCGGTGGCATGATACCCAGAAAGGGAGACGCCAGGCATGAAAGACATCCCAACATTGAGATGACTGTTGAGATAAACAACAAAAGTAAATGAGGAATTATTAAGAAGAAGTTCATGTTGAACATGACCAATATCTTCCAGGACATCCCTGTTGTCATTACCAAATTAGGAAAGAAAAGCGGGTAACCATTGTTATCTTTTGAAGGCCATATATGTTGACTTCAGTTTGAATAAGGACGCTATTGTGAAATTGGTAAAGACTATCGAGGTGGGAATGATTGAATAAGACACCCTTATCAGGGATATATGACTTGATTTATCCATGGGAGGATGCATGTACCTTTTTAAAGGTGGAGTTAAGGATAGAACATCGGTAACTTAAAACGAATCCTAGGGAAATGCATAAAGGTTGGCATTTCACCCTTAATAGGGATAGTATGAGTTTTGACAGTATAAATTGGAAAGGATTAAGGTAACAATAACCTTTAAGGATTAGTGAAGAAATTTTCAAAAGTATATAGACAATGATTCTGGTATTAGTAAATGGTATCTTGATATGCCATGTGCCTAGGGTGTACCTGATGAAGGATTTAAGGATAACCTTAGAGTATCTACAAGGAAAAAGGTAATATTCAAAATTCTCAAGAATAGAAATATTGATAAAGGAAATATGACGTAATTATAATGATGCCAAGTGGGGCACGTGTTAAACCACGAGAAAGTATGGATCGAACCAGTAAAGGTCGAAATTGTTCAGGGCAATTAGGACCTAAGATAAAAGATGTTCAAAGTATGATTGAGAGTCAGTCGTGACAGTGATTAACCTCTAAAGACTGAGGCAATAACTTATGGAAAAATGGTGATTTTTTTTACTCATCAGATTTTAAGGAAAACATCTTCACATAAGCAGTGATTGAAATGAGGTAGAAAATTTATTTGGAGGTGGTTAAAATGACATTGACTGTAAGGAAATTTTACTATTAGGAAAGGCCAAAGAGGTGGCCGACACTTTAAGTGTAAGAGGACAATTATAGGCGCTCGTGCCAGAGGAATACAGTGATGATGGTTAAATCTATGAAGGTTGTATTATGGTTTGGAAGATTGACATTCCTTCTGATGACTGTGCAATACCCAACCGTAATAGTAGTTTGGTAAAGGTTTAATTCGTGTAATCGCCATGAGCGGGCTATCTATCTTAGAAGGTACTATCTTGAGATAAGCCAGGACCATGTTTCAAGAAGGACTAGACGAACCCTTGAGTTAAGTCTTCTATTTAAGGCATACGGTTAAGAATGGTATTAACCTGCTATCGTTGCTTTGACTGAAACTCTTCTGCAATTTTATCTACTTCATGTCATGAAAGTACATCAGAGTTTGGAGTGTTCTTCATGAATTATGATTGGTGATTATGTTAACTCCTTAGAAGTATTCTATACGACATGTATGGACTCCGTATGGTTAGATATTAAGATTTCATGGAAAGTGAATGACGACAGTAGGTCAGTGGTGGACCATATTAATACAACAATGATTCTGTGAGTAATGAGCTGATTACAACCGTGAGAGTTGTATTGGAATGGATGTTAAGATTGAGTACCACTAATCGGGTCATGGTAGTGTATAAGTTATCACTGATAGACTAATTAAGTAGAGTATCTACCTATTGAATATTTATTCCCTCTTATGAAAAGAGAGTCATATTACTATATGAGGAAGGTTGCGGTGCAAGCATAGAATCCTAGTAACGATGATGTCTAGAATGAGATCCCAGATTCTTTCGATATCGAGGGAGTTTCAAAGGTGATTGTGTATAAGCTCGAGGAAGAGCATGGGTCCATAGAATGATGGACGGAATAACAAAAATATTTAGGCATGTGAAATATGATGCTATAATATTTGATGTTGATATAGATACATATATGTTTTGTTCTCCTATGACAAACCTCTACAGTTCAGAGGTAGATTCCAAGCCAGATATTTTGTGGCAGTATATTTTATATATATACAATTCTCTTCAATTCGTTCTTTTCTCTCCTTTTCATTTTGTATAAGCTGAGAAGAACAACCCTTCTAGAAGGGGAGGTATTGTCGAATGACTATCTATCTGTGTGATAGAAGCCTAGTAGGATACCATCTATTGTTTAATTGCTTGTCAAGTACTAAAGGCTGGCCACCTTCTGTACTAACTATGCAATAGAACAAGTGTTCATGATCATAGTGATCTCTCAATAAATTCTTTTACTTCTATATGAAGGACCAAGCTTTCGAAGATGGAGGCATCTAGAAAGGAAGTGGTACCAAGTATGGTGGTATTCCGATTCTAACGCGTTAGTGATACTAAGGTTGACGTGGTTATTAAAAGGTTATAGAATGCTAACGAGCAAAAGTATAACCAGTATAATATTAGGAACGGAAGGTAGTAGCGATTACGAACTGGAAAAGAATGGGTATTGAGAAGCAAAAGCTCTAATGCTAAAAGCTATAATGAGAGTCTGTGCAATAGACTTGAAAGAATTTGGAATAATCACTTAACGCGGATTAAGTTATCTCACGATAATCGATCGTATGTCAGTATCGAGATGTCGCCTTATGAGATCCTTGAGGGAAGACGATGTCGATCTCCCTTATGTTAGGATGAAGTTGCAGAGCGGAAGATGCTCGGACCAGCAGTGGTCCAAAGGACCAAGGATATAATAGATCTAATCAGAAGACGGTTGGTAATAGCCCAAGATGGACATAAGAGGTATATTGATTTGACACGAAAGGACAAAGAATAAGAAGTAGGGGACCTAGTGTTGTTATAGGTATTCCCTTGGAAAGGATGGATGAGGTTCGAAAAGAAAGGAAAGCTAAGCCCACGAATTGTTGGGCCCTTGGATATATTAAGACGTATTGGGAAGTTAGCATATGAGCTATCCCTACCCCCGAACATGTAGCAAGTTCATAACGTGTTCCACGTATCAATGTTAAGGAAGTATAATTCGGATGCCAGACAAATAGGGGCGTATGAGCGCATAGACATGCAACCAGATGTAACCTATATGGAGTAACGAGGAAGGGTTATAGATCGAAAAGGAACAAGTGCTTTGGAGAAGGGTTATCAAACTAGTTAGAGTTTGATGGTAGAACCACAATGTGGGAAAATTTACTTGAGAGTTAGAAAGTGCAATGCTAAGAGAGCATCCCTATTCATTTTCTATCCGATTCCGGGACGGAATCCTTTTAAGGAGGGGAGACTGTAATAACCCCAATTTTTGGAATTTTTGAAACCCTTATGAATAGTGATTTTGCTGATTATGCTAAATAAGAAAACTTTTCATGCCACACTATGTAGGGGATCTTTTATTGATCTTCTGGGATATTATTAGTACTCTATGTGGTATATAAGTGTATGTAAAGATCGTCAGAATCCAAATCCGAACACTTTGATTTTTCTCGAAAATCCACCAGATACCGAAAGAATTGAGTATAAGGTAACAGGATAAAAAGGATTTAAATTCAAGGATTATAAGAGAGGATCATAAAAGGAATATAATGTATTGAGAAAGGTTAAGGAAACCCAAGTAATAAGATCCCGGGTATGATCCCTCAAACGATAAACGAAAACAAAAGTTAAGCGAACCACATAACAGATCAGCGGTCATTAGCCAAGTAATTATGAGTTAATCAAGGGGTTAGTGGATGATGATGTCATCACACCAACAAGAGGAAGACAAGTGTAATAAGGTGACATCACATGATGACCTAAGCATGACATAAGGGAAGGAGGTGTGGTTGATTAATAACCACACCATTTTTCATGGGTAAATAGGTAATTAATCAAAAACAAAAGCTAGCAACCAAACAAACAAATCAAAAAAAAAAACACAAAACACTCCCATTTTCAAGAAGAGCTCTCGGCTTTTCTTCTTTTTCAAAGAAGAAAATTCCAAAATTCAAGATCCAAGCCTTGTTAATTAGTGAGGTAATTATTTAAGGTTCCTTGTACATAGATATGGATATCCTGTAAGTTTAAGCTTCTAATTCCTTCACAATCTCTTCCAATAAATCAAGGAAGAAGATGGTGAATAGTAACCTTCAAGAAATAACTTTGGTTTTCTTGATTTTTTTATGAAAGTTCAAGGTAGCTTAAGCATAGATCAAGGATTCCATGGGCATTCCAAGGATCTTTCATTGATTAAAAGCTTCAAGGAAGGTATAACTCTAAATTATCTTAGCATTAAGTTGTTTGGTATAAATGATTATGATGATGGAATGATAGGTTAAGTGTAGTAGTTGTTTTGTCATGTTGAGATCTTAGTTGTTAAGTGTTTTTGTTGATTTTGGGAGTTAAGATTAGCACTAGTTGTTCTTGATGATTCATGGTATGATTTGGGCTTGGTTTAAATGGTTTAAAGTGGTTGATGAGTGATATTTTCATATGGTTGTATTGGGATTGATTGGTGATGGTTTGGTGTTGAATTGGTTTGGTAAAATTTTGGGAAATCGCGTAAACATAGCCGTCGTAATGCCCGATTTACCGTAGACTGTTTTTGTTCTTAACATCAGAACCCTTGAACTCACTGTTAGGTTTTGACCATTTCCATGTTTAGATAGTTCATGTTATGAGCTTCGTTTTGATATGTGGTACGCTTGAATCCGATGTACGGTTTAGAAGAAACGACTGTTTTAAGTAACGGCGTTTCGCGACCGAACCATTACCCCTCGCCTTACTTTGAAACCTTGGTTAAGGACCTTAAATGACTAATTGGGGTATGAAACATTTATGTAAAGTGGATTAGGCAGTTGGTAAGGTACTCGCGAAAGAATCGCCAAGAATCGCCTTAAAACCCTTAATGGTTAATTTATTAAAAATGGTGGAGCCGAGGGTACTCGAGCGACTTAAGTGAATCGTTAAGCGCGAAAGCGAACGTTAGGACTCTAAATGGTTAAAGTCTAGTTTCTTAAGCGACCGGGGTTTAATTCTGACTTATGTTATTGTTCATAGGTTATCGGACCCACTCTAAGCTTAAGTCTATCCGGGAGCACTCAGACAAGTTTTCTACCCGTTATACTGTTGTTGTGATGTAAATATATGTAAATGCATTATCTTGTGATAAGTGCATGATTGTTATTAGCAAATTCTTGCGATATATTGGAGCATGTGATATGGTATATATGTATGCCTGTTTTGTAATCTTGATACATATATCTGTTGATTCAGTTGCATAATACCTATGCTAGAGATAAGCAGTATTTGCGTATACCCTTAGTATAGGGGACCCCAAGGTGAACATTTTCTAAAACCGGGAGTCGATGTTCCCGAGTATATTATATATATATATATGTATATATATTTATATATATATATTGATATAGTTTTCAAAACTATTAATCGAATAAGGTTTATTCGATAACTTTATTTTATTTAATGAATATTATTCTGAATATTCATTCGAGGGCTTATGACTCCGCTTACTTTATTTAATGAATATTATTTTGAATATTCATTCCAGGACTTAAGACTCCGTTTATTTTATTTAATGAATATTATTTTGAATATTAATTCGAGGACTTAAGACTCCGTTTATTTTATTTAATGAATATTATTTTGAATATTCATTTGAGGACTTATGACTCCGCTTATTTATTAAATAATATTCTTTATTTTATTAAAGAATAATGTTTCGATAATCAAACCTATTTTCGATTATTCAAATAAAGATCATACTTTCGTATTAGTATATCTTTGGTTATTTATTATTCATTTCAAGTATAAGTTTTAAAACTTTTACTTCAATTATTTTTATAAGGATTATCCTTATGGGAATATTATTTAAATAATAATATTCAGATATTTTCTAATATACCGGGATTGATTTATTTCATTAAATCAACATTACTCCAAACATTCTTAAAAATGTTTTCGAGTCTTCAAAATGATTTTAAAAGTTAGAGCGGATCCCAAAACTCGTTTTCAAATTTAAGATCTTCCTTTCGAAGGGGACTTGAATACTCGCTCAAAAATCTTAGGGATCCGGCTCTATGGTGTATTTTATATTCGCAACGTGGTTGCTGTTTTGAGACAATAATTTGATTATTTGCCCAATGTTCGGGAAGTAAGTCCATCTGATTGAGTCGGCATAAGCGACAGGCCGGGGTACGGTCTATGAAGGTGTAAGAGGCTGGATGACAGTCCATCCACGCGTGAGTGGCCGGGTAATGGTCTAGCGCGAGGTCCGAATGCGGCCAGGGTGATGACCAGTGAGAAATTCATCCATCTACAGTAGAAAAGGTTACTTATTGGTATCTTTGCCTGATCAGCAAGATACTGGGTTTATGCCACAATTCTTTTCCTTTCCAAAAATTCATTGGATGTTACAAACTCTTTTAATACTTTACATGACAGAGGTTTTCAGGAAATGTATAAAGAGATATATATGTGGATATATATATCGGGACTTAATGAAGTATATCATAACTTCATTTCATTCAATAATACTTCAAAGATTTAATCTATTCAAATCTTGTCTTGTAGTCTCATCTATGTGATGAACTGTTGAAAGCTCATTATACCTTGAACGGTGGTAGTTCAAGTAGTATTCGGATATATGTATATTGGAGTATCTTGTAACTTTATCTTTTAAACTTATATCTAGTAAATGATTATCTTGTGCATGTCAAAGATTTTCGAAAAAAAAATGTTGAGACAAGGTTAGATATATGAGATCACCTTGCAACGATATTTTATACAGTTATAAACGGGAACTCTGTGTATATTATACATGTCAGAGGATTTCAAAGATTGTGAAAAGTATATATGTATATATATACTGAATATTTTGCGACTTGGTCGCGTTAAGATATCAGCTTGGTTCATTTCTTCTTGACCAAGACTTTCATGAGTACTATGAGAATGCTCATATATTGTAAATCATTATACATATTATTTTGGTGGGCTTGTTGCTCACCCTATAGGCGTTGATGTCGCTGTAACTGAGGTAGGAACTACCAATAGGCTAGGCTTTCAACTTTTAATGTACCAGATTATGTATATTTATGAATTGTAATAATGGTAAAGAAATGTAAATTTATTCAGAAACCCTTTTGAGGTGTAATGGCTTATAATTGTGGAATAAAATGACTTGTGTTATTTTTTTGGGTATTCATTGTTGTGAATATGTTGTGCACTTGATGATTACCTAAACAAAACATCTAAGTAGATTTTACTTAGTGAAATAATGTAGCACTCGACGGATAAGAATTATAGTCCCGACGGATAACTCAGTTTGAGTACCGACGGATGAGTAATTTATTATTCATCGAGTGAGTAGCTTATATAATGATAAGTTTGTAGCACAGTGTTGTATGCACCTTTGTATAGAATCTGTAGTAGCATATAAGTCATGTTGACTTTAACTAGATATGCAGAATAGGTTGATTAACTGTACATAAGCAATGTCTTGTAATTCTGTATAAGTGAAATGAAGTCAAGTGCCAAAATAGCTATCAACGGATGCTTAACAAAGCTTCGACGGATGATCAAATGACTTTCAACGGATGTTCAAAATAGCAGTCGACGGATGATCAAGTAAGTCATCGACGGATGATCTGAAAGTCGACGGATGATAATATCAAGATTCAAACATCAGTTGAACAGTGAAAGCTGACACACAGCGGTCGAGATTGGATACAAATACTGTGGAAGCCTATTAACTGGGTTATAGAGGACGAAAAGCAGCAAAGATCAAGACTGTTAGATTTTATATTTATTCAGTTTTTTTGACTTTGTAATCTTGGTAATATATATAAACCAAGAGAGTAGCAAATAAAATAACTAAGAAAACTAAGTGAGCTTAGAAATAAACACAGAGAAATCTTTGTAAGCACTATCTTTAGCATTTCCTGTGTTCTTAGTTGTTCTATCTTGTAAAAGCAGCTGTGAGCATTTCTGCACACAGAGTTCTCTCGATATATTAATATATATCTCTGGTGGAATTGTTTAAATCCACCAGAAAGTTTTTAAAGACTCTTGTTTTTAATTACTCTTGTTTTGATTCATTAAAGTTTATATTCCGCATTGTGCTAATCAAAATAGATATATCTATAATCGAGTTGAACATTTTTATTTCAAGAAAAAGATAAAGAATTCCATTCAACCCCCCTTCTGTAATTCTTGCTATATTGTTAAGGGACTAACAATTGGTATCAGAGCGAGCTCTTAATCTACAAAGAGTTTAAAGATCAAAACAATTCAGCAAGATGAACAAGAAAGATGTTGGAATCAAGATTCCTTTTCTGGATAAAGATAATTACCATCATTGGAAGGTAAAGATGCATCTTCATATGCTTTCTCAAGATGAGGCCTATGTGGACTGCATAGAAAGAGGCCCTCATGTTCCAATGAGAGCTGCAACAGGAAATGAACCATCAGTTCCAAAGCCAAGGCCTGAATGGTCTGATCCTGATCTTGAACAAGTCAGGAAAGATAAAAAGGCCATGAACATTCTGTTCAATGGTGTTGATGCAGATATGTTTGATAACATCATCAACTGCAAGACTGCCAAGGAAGTTTGGGACACAATACAGATAATCTGTGATGGTACTGAGCAAGTAAGAGAAAATAAAATGCAGCTCCTGATTCAGCAATATGAGCATTTTCACAATGAAGAAAGTGAGTCACTCACTGACATTTTTAGTAGATTCCAAAAGCTACTAAATGCTCTTAAATTACATGGAAGAGTCTATCAGACTAAAGACTCCAATCTGAAATTTCTCAGATCTCTTCCAAAGGAATGGAAACCAATGACAGTCTCATTGAGAAACTCACAAGAATATAAGGAGTTTACTTTGGAGAGACTGTATGGCATTCTGAAGACCTATGAGCTTGAAATAGAGCAGGATGAAAGAATGGAGAGAGGAAAGAAGGAAGGAGGATCCATTGCACTAGTTGCTGAATTGGAAAAGGAGAAGAAAGTGAAGATGGAAGCTGTGGAATCAACTTCAAAGGCCTGTGAAAGCAAGGGTAAAGGGCTCGCTGCAGAAAGTGAAGATTATTTGAGTCAAGATGACATGGAGGACATTGATGAGCACCTAGCATTCCTTTCAAGAAGATTTGCCAAGCTCAAGTTCAAGAAGAACTTTGGAGCTGCCAAGCCAAATAGAAACATGGTGGATAAGTCAAAATTCAAGTGTTTCAAATGTGGCTTGGCAGGGCATTTTGTAAATGAGTGTAGAAAGTCAGATTCTAGTAAGAAGAGATTTGAGTCTGTGGATTATAAGCAAAAATACTTTGATCTACTCAAACAGAAGGAAAGGGCTTTTATTACACAAGAGAATGACTGGGTAGCTGATGGTTTGGATGAAGATGAGGAGATCAGCTATGTCAAACTAGCCCTTATGGCCAAGTTTGATGAAACAGAGACAAGTTCCTCAAGCAATCAGGTAATTACTACAAACCTTGCACATTTATCTAAAGCTGAATGTAATGATGCAATAAATGTCATGTCTACAGAATTGTATCATTTGCGTGTTACACTTAAGTCCCTCACTAAAGAAAATGCTAAAATCAAAGAAAACAACTTGTTTTTGAGTGAGAGGAATAATGTGCTTGAGTCTCAGTTTGTTGAGTTTGAGAAACTAAAAATTGAGTGTAGAATTGCTAAGGAGGAATTAACCGAGTCCTTGAAAAAGGAAGAAATTTTAAAGAAGCAGCTCGATCGTGAACAGGAGGTGATTAAAGCATGGAAAACATCCAGAGATGTTCATGCTCAAATCACCAAGGTTCAAGGAATTGAGTCCCTTTGTGATGAAGCCTGGAAAAAGAATAAGGAGAAACTAGAACCTATTTTGGTAGATGGATTGCTGACAGATGTAGACTCGACGGATGATGAGGACTATCCGTCGGATAACAAAATGTGTTATCCGTCGAATGATAAAAATCCTCATCCGTCGGCTGTGAACAAACCCATTAGTAAAGCCAAATTAATCAAGCTTAATGAAAAGTATGGGTCTGTTTCCAAGAACTTTGTTTCAGGGGAGTCAAGTCAAGCCAAGAATGGGAAGAAGGCTAATGTTGGTCACATGACTGTCAAACAGTTGAGTGACAGACTTGAGAAGATAGAGGTAAAAATAGAAACTAAAAGGAAAAACAATAGGAATGGTAAAGTAGGGATTAACAAACATAACAACTACACACCTGACAAATATGCTCCTAGAAAAATCTGTGTCAAATGTGGTAGTGTAAATCATTTGTCTGTTAATTGCAAATCTGCCATGCCTACTCCCATGTCTGTTCAGCCTCAATTCTCTAACATGAATGCCATGCCTCCTATGCCTGTTAATGCTATTCCTACACATAACATGGATGCACAGTTTGCTAATATGCCATTTGCACCTAATCCATATTATGCTGCATACAATATGCCTCAAATGCCATTTAGCATACCTTACTGGAACAACATGTTTGCACCAAGCATGCCATTTCCTGTTAGCCATAACATGCATAATAATTCTGTAGCACCTAGTGGTTTCAAAGGCCCAACCCAAATGACTAAGGAAGAATCTGAAATTCCTAAGTCAAATGAGTTAAAACCTAAGAAACAGAAGAAGAAAGCTAACAAGGCAGGACTCAAGGAAACTTGGGTACCAAAATCAACTTGATTTGATTTTGATGTGTGCAGGGGAACAAAAGGAATCTTTGGTACTTGGATAGTGGTTGTTCAAGACACATGACTGGTGATTCTACCCTGCTCACAGAGTTTGAAGATAGAGCTGGCCCAAGTATCACTTTTGGAGATGACAGCAAAGGTTATACTGTGGGATATAGCTTGATTTCAAAGGACAATGTCATCATTGAAGAGGTTGCCTTAGTGGATGGTCTCAAACACAATCTGTTGAGTATCAACCAGCTTTGTGATAAAGGCAACTCAGTAACCTTCAACAAAGAAACCTGTGTTGTGATTAATAATCAAAACAACAAAGTGGTTCTCACTGGTGTGAGAAGAGGAAATGTGTATCTAGATGACTTCAACTCAAATAAAGCAGAATCTGTAACTTGTCTTCTCAGTAAAGCAAGTCAAGATGAAAGTTGGCTATGGCACAAGAAGCTATCCCATTTGAACTTCAAGACCATGAATGAGCTGGTAAAGAAAGAGCTAGTTAGAGGCATTCCTCTGGTGGAGTTTACAAAGGATGGACTGTGTGATGCCTTCCAAAAAGGGAAGCAAATTAAAGCATCATTCAGGAAGAAACTTGATTCAGCAATTGAAGAACCTCTGCAACTGCTTCACATGGATTTGTTTGGACCAGTCAATGTTTTGTCAATCTCAAAGAAAAGATTTTGCCTAGTAATTGTAGATGATTTCTCAAAGTTCTCTTGGACCTATTTCCTAAAGTCCAAAGATGAAGCTAGTGAAATCATCATCAATCACATAAGGCAAGTTAACAATCATCCTGATTTCAAAGTTAGAAGAATCAGGAGTGACAATGGAACTGAGTTCAAGAACTATGTCATCAGAGCATTCTGTGAGGAAAATGGGATCCTGCATGAGTTTTCAGCAGCAAGGACTCCACAACAGAATGGAGTAGTGGAAAGAAAGAATAGATCTCTTATTGAAGCTGTAAGGACAATGCTTGAAGAATCAAAATTACCAACATATTTCTGGGCTGAAGCTGTCAACACTGCATGCTACACTCAGAACATCTCTCTGATTAATCAAGCAAAATGCAAGACACCTTATCAATTGTTCAAGAACAAGAAGCCAACTCTGAACTTTCTTCATATCTTTGGCTGTAAATGCTATATTCTGATAAATTAAACTGATCAAAATGGGAAGTTTGATGCTAAAGCAGATGAAGGAATTTTTGTTGGATATGCTGTTGGTAAAGCATATAGAGTCTACAATCTAAGAACCAACATTGTTGTTGAATCTATACATGTTGTGTTTGATGATAAAAAGATTGAAGGACTAAAAGATGGAGATTACCATGAGAGCCTCAAATTCGACAATGTTGAGATGGTCAGTGAAGAAAGTGATGATGAAAGTGATCAAGAAACAGTGTCTAAGGATAATGCAGACAAATTTACTACAAATGAAGCATAAAACTCAACATCCGTCGAGTTACATAATGCTTCATCCATCGGAAGGCAATCTGTATTATCCGTCGGGAGACAACCTGCCTCATCCGTCGATACTCAAAATTCACCATCCGTCGGGTTATCAAAAGGAGCAGGAAGTCAAGGCAAATCACCCATAGAAAGCACCCCAACTTCAAATCAAAGATCCACAAACTCAGGGGGAGTTTCTAGCAATCAAAACTCAATCACACATCAAGACAACATTGAGGTCTCTTCATCTAGGGCTAATCTACCTCAACCAAGGAAATGGACAAAAGATCACCCCTTTGAACTGATTATTGGTGATGTTTCTTCCAGAGTTCAAACCAGGAGAGCAACTCAAGAAAAATGTCTATACAGCAGCTTCCTGTCTAAGGAAGAACCAAAGAAGGTAGAAGAAGCCTTATTAGATCCTGATTGGATTTTAGCCATGCAGGAGGAGCTAAACCAATTTGAAAGGAATAAAGTATGGAAGCTGGTACCCAAGCCTAAAGGAAAGAATCCAATAGACACCAAATGGGTATTCAGAAACAAGATGGATGAAAATGGCCTAGTAGTAAGGAACAAAGCAAGATTGGTTGCTAAAGGCTATTGTCAACAAGAAGGGATATATTTTGATGAAACATTTGCTCCTGTTGCAAGACTTGAAGCCATCAGAATCTTCTTAGCCTATGCAGCCCATGCCAATTTCAAGGTCTATCAAATGGATGTCAAAAGTGCCTTTCTGAATGGAGATTTGGAGGAAGAAGTGTATGTAAGTCAACCTCCTGGCTTTGAAGATCCAAATTTTCCAGAGTATGTCTACTATCTATTGAAAGCACTTTATGGATTGAAGCAAGCACCTAGAGCCTGGTATGACACTTTATCAAAGTTCCTTTTGGAAAATCACTTCACAAGAGGTACTGTAGATAAAACTTTATTTTTCAGAAATATGAATGGCTCTAGCATACTTGTTCAAATTTATGTAAATGATATTATTTTTGGCTCTACAGATGAAAAACTTTGTAAAAAGTTTGCCAAACTGATGCAAAGCAAGTATGAAATGAGTATGATGGGAGAACTAACTTACTTTCTTGGTTTACAAGTTAAGCAAGTTAGTGATGGAATATTCATTAGTCAAACTAAATATATTTTTGATCTTTTAAAGAAGTTTGATCTGATGGATTGCACATCTGCAAAAACTCCCATGGCCACTGCAACTAAGCTTGAACTAAACACTACTGAAAAGTCTGTGGATATTTCAAGTTATAGAGGCATGGTTGGCTCACTTCTGTACTTAACAGCCAGTAGGCCAGATATAATGTTTGCTACATGTTTGTGTGCTAGATTTCAGGCTGATCCTAGAGAGTCTCATTTGATAGCTATTAAAAGAATTTTCAGATATCTCAAAGGAACACCAAACCTTGGCATTTGGTATCCTAGAGATTCTGGTTTTGATCTAACTGGTTATTCAGATGCAGATTATGTAGGTTACAGAATTGATAGAAAAAGCACAACAGGAACCTGTCAATTTCTAGGAGACAAGCTTGTGTCCTGGTTCAGTAAAAAGCAAAATTCAGTTTCTACTTCTACAGCTGAAGCTGAATATATTGCTGCTGGCAGTTGCTGTGCACAGATTTTATGGATGAAAAATCAATTGCTAGACTATGGTTTGCAAGTTGAAAGGATTCCTATTTTCTGTGACAACACAAGTGCAATTGCCATCACTGAAAATCCAGTGCAACATTCAAGGACAAAGCATATAGACATCAAGTACCATTTCATAAGGGAACATGTAATGAATGGTATTGTAGAGTTACATTTTGTTCCAAGTGAGAAGCAACTTGCAGATATTTTTACCAAGCCACTAGATGAATCCACCTTTTCTAGGTTGGTAAGTGAGTTAGGTATGCTTAATTACTCTTGAATTTATCTGAATTATTCTTGCAAGTTGAAAAGAAGCCAGAAATTTAGTTGATTTTTAGTCTTGGATGAAATTTTGGCTAAGTCAAAATTTGTCTTTCGACGGATGACCATTATCCATCGGGTTGAGTCATCCGTCGATATACAAATTGTAAATAAAGATCAATTACTTTTCTGGAATATTTTAAAGCTCGACGGATAACATTTTATCCTCATCCGTCGAAGTGTCTAAATCTTAACCGTTAATTCCCTGAACATTATCCATCGAGTATACTTACAGTTTATAAGCATTACACGACGGATAATGGGTGGAATTTTTATAGTTTATTTTAAAACGGTAATTTTAGGCAGTTTCTATTGGGTAATTTATTTCTCTTTATTATTTTTATCCGTTGAGTTTGAGCAAAGTATAAAAGCCTATTTCATTCTAATCATTTTCTTTTATCATTCTCAAATTCAACTGTCTTAATTCATTCTCTCTCAAGCAAAAATCATCTTTCTCTTCAAGCTTTTCTTCCCTAACAATGGCACCCGTAGTAAAGATCATGTCACAGACCGGGTTCATCTATGAGAAGAACAACTTCACTGCCTTGGTCAATAAGGGGATTCAGCAATCTGAAGACTATCATAAGATGATGGACTTCGTGAAGAACTGCAAGTTAAGTTTTGCTATGCTGGAATCACCCACAATTTATTGTGAAGTTGTTGAGGAGATGTGGACAACAGCAATCTACAACTCTACTGACAAAACCATCACTCTGACCATCAAAGGTAATGTTTTCTGTATCAATAGTGATGTCATAAAAGCATGTTTCAAGATTCCTGATGACAATGTTACTGCACCACACACTAACACTGATATTGTCAATATGCTAAATTCCATTCATTATGCACTTCCTACTGCAAAACTAAGTGAAATTAGAAGACTAGGTCTTAGGAAGGAATGGAGTTACTTGTGTGATGTAGTAACTAAGGTCTTTTCTGGAAAAATCAGTAATTTTGATTCTGTGAACATTTTCATGCTTAACATGCTATACATGCTAGTTACAGACAAATATTACAACTTAAGTGATCTGGTTGTGTATGAGTTAGGTTATAAACTAGGTGACTTAGCCAAAAGAGGAAAGAATATTTACTATACTAGATTTTTTATGCTTTTGGCTAACCATCTTTGTGAAGAGATTGTACTTGAGAACCCAACCAACAAATTAGCTTGTTGGGTTCAAGAGAGAAGAATCATTGCAGATCTGAACAGAGCCAACCATCACAAGGATGTGCCAATGTTCTATTTTCCAGTAATGCTGGCACCTCAGGTAAGTGAGGTAAGTTCATCTACACTCTCAACTATTCCAATCCCTTCTATTTCTTTGACTTCAGGCATAGCTATGGCAACTGTGACAATGACCAAACAGTTGCCTACCAAAGCTGCCAAAACAACTGCAATTCTTAAATCCAAATCAAAGAAAACCCCCTCCGGTATCTCTCAAAAGGTACCAGTTGAAAATCCTACCAAACACAAAGAGGGGAGTGTGAAGGAGGGTAAGATAGGTGAGGGAAGGGGTGAACATCAAAGAAATCCCAAGGATAAGGTTGGAGAGATAAGTGAATCCCAGCCTAGCCACACTGTAATTTCCCAACAAACTGCAGTGCTTAAAAAGGACAGAAGCTCATTTCTAGCTGCATCCTCCCAAAAGGATGTGGCTATTGAACAAAGCTCTCATCCAAGAGCACAGGCCAAGAGGGTTAGGGACACAAGCCTACACCAAACTTACACTAGAAAGAAGAAATCCAAAACAACTTGGGATGCACAGGACACACACTTAGTGCAAACTGGTGCTAAAGACACAGTCCCTGCACCTTCTCAAATTCAGATTGATGTGGCTCCAATAAATGTGGAGTCACAGCCAAAATCTCTCTTGATAGAAGCCACTGAAACACAATACTCACCAACCAACTCAATCGAAGTGGACATGAAAAAACACTTCAATTCCTGATTCCCCTTCTTTAACTCTGTTGGGGAAGCCAAAATCTAGTGCAAGTGAGCATCATCTTTTAGATGATTTGTTGGCTCACTTGCCAATTCTTTCTGATTCTATTGTGATATCTGTGCCTCAAATAACTTCAATCAACACAGAGTCAACAATAGTTTCTCTTCCCACCTCATTCATTTCTACTCTCTCGATGGATATTGCTCATCCGTCGAGTAGTGATTGTATCTCGACGGATAAGCTTAACAGCAGTTATCCATCGGATAGCTTTACCCCTCACCCGACGGATATCATTTATCCATCGAGTGTCTCTGCACAACTTCAACCTATAATAATTTCAAGTGCAGAAGATTTGGTGGTAATACAATCACTCTTAGGACTGAGAGAGGAGAGTATATTGAGTGAGAGGCTGGGTTGCTCCCAGGCAAAAGGAGAGGAAAAGAGTGAATCTCAGCAATCCATTCATTCAGGATTGGCAAAAGTGAGTGAGAGGAGTCCCACCTTAGTAGGTGAAGGTGAGGGTGTGAGGGTGGGGAGCCAGGGTGAGACCCTGATGCAACAAAAGAGAGAACATGAGAGAAAAGCAGGTACTGAAGCAATAAGGATGGAGTCAGCCATTGCTAGTGAGTCAATGATTATGGATGATGCTGAAAAGGAAAGACAATTTCAGCAACATTACAAAGCTGTAATTGATAACATTTCCTTGGATGCTGACACTTTTACTCACCCTGTTTCAGCCTATCAACTGTTGGCTGCTCAGGGCAATGTGGAGGCAGAGCAGACTTTACACTTAGTGCACACCACAGAATCTCTTCAAAGAGATAAAGCTGCTGTCAACAAGATTCCTCCTCAAGCTGGAGAGCCATCTGAAGAATTTGGAGTAAATTTTGATGATGATGACTCTAGTTCTTTGAATAGAAGCATGAACTTAGGGGGAGCTGAAGGCCAAAGTTCTGCTTTAAGTTTACCTGAATGGGCATGGGAAAAGGATTGTAGGACAATTTGAGGTGTCCTTGGTAAGACAAGTGACAGCTATTCAGCAAGCCCTTCAGGAAGTTTCAGATGCAGGTACCAAGGCTATTCTTAAAGCTCATCTAGACTCCTTGCACTTAATGAAGATCCAACACTCCGGACAGAATATCAGTGTGGATGAATTGAAAAAGGAGATAGCTGACTTAAAGATATACAACTCTGAGAAACTGGATTCACTAATGCCATATGGTATCATGCATGATTTATTACAAAGGTTGAGAAGAGAATCAGATTCTGAAAAGAAGATAGCCAAGCTGGAGACCAGAGTTCAAATTATTGAGAATTCAGTGGCCCTACTTCTTCAAAATCAACAGACTCAGACAAATCTTCTCATGCAACTGGCTAAAGCACAAGGCCTAACTCCTTCACTTGATGATAACAAAAAGGGGGAGAGAGAATTAAGTAAGGGGGAGAAAGGACCAACTAAGGGGGAGAACATTGTAGTTCAAATCAGCAAAGTAATTGTACCTTCAATTACTATCTCCAAGCCACCAGTTGCAGATGGTATAGATCTTATAAATGCAGCAGCAACAAGTTTGAAAGATGCTGATAAAGAAGAGTTGACTCTGATCAACTGGAAAAAGATTGATGAGGAAATACAAAAAAAAATTCAATTAGTCAAGGAACCAGATCAGTCAGCCATCCATCACTCTCTTGTCAAGCCAATCAATGTGAATGAAATGAGCATGAACTATCTGAAGAAAGGACAATCTTCCTGCATCAAGACTACAAAGGCTGAGATGATTCTTAAACCAAGGGCAAACTATCCAAAGTCATCTTTGAAGAACCCTATGGATACTGTGTATGAGACACCCAAGCCTGATGAAAAGAAGCTTCTGTCAAGATCTATTCTTCTCTACAAAGATCCAGCTGATTCAGCCTCAAGAGAGAGAATTGCAAAGATATTCAGAAATGGGAAGGAAATTTGTGTGGTAGCTGGACATCCACAATTTGCTCAAGCAAAGGAAGAAGAAAAAGCCAGATTGAAGCAGGAAAAGAGGCAAGCTGCTCTAGATGCAAAGAAGTCTAAACAAAAGAAAGAACAGTTTACTATCTTGACCAAGCTACAGGCTGTGAATTCTTCTCAACAAATTCCCTCTCAACCAACTCAAGCTACTGGATCAAATAAGAAGACTGAAGAACAGAAGAAATCTCCAAGAAAGAAAGAATTGGCTAAAAGAACAAAAAGAAAGTTGGATATTGTTAACAAGGAATTGGAAGATCAATTTACAATGGAATCCACTAAAGCTGAAACTCAAGCATCAAAGCCCTCTGTGGTATTTGAAGACATAAGGGTGGTGGACCCCTACAGGAACATACATGGAGAGCCTATTGTGCCAAAGGATGAGCCAATAGAGTGGGATAAATTACCAATTCCTGACTTCAACTTGCCAATTCTCACCAAGCCAAGAAGGACAAAATCAAGGGCAGTCAAGAAAGTGAAGCTGTCACCTCTCAAATCCAAGGCAGTAGTCAAAGCTCAACCCAAGATCAACAAGGGAGACTACTTGTACTTGTGTGACATCAAGGAATTTTCAGACCTAAACCTTTATCTGGAGGAGCTGGATGAGGTAAGGGCAATTGATGCATACAGAAACCTACCTGAAAGGTTGGTATTCAAGTACAAAGGAGGAAGGGAGATTCAGTGGCCTCTTCACAGGATACTTCAAGAAAGCCAAGCTGTGTTGATCAAAGTCTATTCATCCTTTAAGAAAAACTTTGGGTTTAATGTAACTGTAAGAAGATTAGTATTAAAGAAGATTGAAGAGCTAAGGAGTGTTAGAGCCAAAGATGCACTACCCAAAACTCTTATCATCCCAAACACAGGGAGAAGAGTGCATCTAAGGCCCTACTGGCTGATGGAATTCATGGATGACAAGGGTGTGAGAAGATTCTTCAGACTAGAAGACCAATTGAGTATCTCTAACAATGAGACTCTTTTGGAAATGCAAGAAATGTTAGATCTCTCAGAATCTGATGAATTAGAATTCCACAGACAGCTCCAAAATCAAATTGAAGAAAACAACAGAAAGCTTGGAAGAAGATCCAAACCTTCAAGAAACTAGAAAAATCTGCTCATGCTAGAGGAGCATCTTGAATTGACTGTGAGCCAAACCTTATATACCTTGTTTAAATTGAAGCACTTTCAGTTTTATCTACTTATCTTTAAAGATATATGTTTAGGATGTTTTGTTATCATCAAGTTTCTCTTAATTTATGGCTACAATTCCAGTAGACATAAATTGGGGGAGATTGTTGTGAATATGTTGTGCACTTGATGATTACCTAAACAAAACATCTAAGTAGATTTTACTTAGTAAAATAATGTAGCACTCGACGGATAAGAATTATAGTCCCGACGGATAACTCAGTTTGAGTACCGACGGATGAGTAATTTATTATCCATCGAGTGAGTAGCTTATATAATGATAAGTTTGTAGCACAGTGTTGTATGCACCTTTGTATAGAATCTGTAGTAGCATATAAGTCATGTTGACTTTAACTAGATATGCAGAATAGGTTGATTAACTGTACATAAGTAATGTCTTGTAATTCTGTATAAGTGAAATGAAGTCAAGTGCCAAAATAGCTATCAACGGATGCTTAACAAAGCTTCGACGGATGATCAAATGACTTTCAACGGATGTTCAAAATAGCAGTCGACGGATGATCAAGTAAGTCATCGACGGATGATCTGAAAGTCGACGGATGATAATATCAAGATTCCAACATCAGTTGAACAGTGAAAGCTGACACACAGCCGTCGAGATTGGATACAAACACTGTGGAAGCCTATTAACTGGGTTATAGAGGATGAAAAGTAGCAAAGATCAAGACTGTTAGATTTTATATTTATTCAGTTCTTTTGACTTTGTAATCTTGGTAATATATATAAACCAAGAGAGTAGCAAATAAAATAACTAAGAAAACTAAGTGAGCTTAGAAACAAACACAGAGAAATCTTTGTAAGCACTATCTTTAGCATTTCCTGTTTTCTTAGTTGTTCTATCTTGTAAAAGCAGCTGTGAGCATTTCTGCACACAAAGTTCTCTCGATATATTAATATATATCTCTGGTGGAATTGTTTAAATCCACCAGAAAGTTTTTAAAGACTCTTGTTTTTAATTACTCTTGTTTTGATTTATTAAAATTTATATTCCGCATTGTGCTAATCAAAACAGATATATCTATAATCGAGTTGAACATTTTTATTTCAAGAAAAAGATAAAGAATTCCATTCAACCCCCCTTCTGTAATTCTTGCTATATTGTTAAGGGACTAACATTCATCTCTGAGACTATAACTTGCGGTGTGTGTGTTTATTGTGGGGTCACAGTACAGAGTAATTGATTATTTATTAAAATTGGGTGTTATTAAGGGAAATGGAACTCGTGACAACCCGGATCCCCGACCCCGGATTTGGGGGTGTTACATCCCTCCATTACTGGAAAGTAGTATAAGGGAACCTCCTTGTGATGGTTTGCTCTATTTAAATCTGCAATGATCCTTCTTTCTTGAACCCAATAATTTAACTTGTTGGTTGGGTTCTCAATCACAATATCTTCAATAAGATGGTTAGCAAACATCATAAAGAATTTAGCATAATAGACACTTTTACCGCTCTTATTGATCTCTCCTAACTTAAAGCCTAACTCAAACAAAACCAAATCACTGCAATTAAAGTACTTGTCAGTAACTAGCATGTAAAGCATGTTAAGCATAGAAATGTTTATAGAGTCAAAGTTACTAATTTTACCAGAAAACACCTTAGTTACTACATCACACATATAACTCCATTCTTTCCTAAGACCCAACCTCCTAATTTCACTTAATTTAGAAGTAGTGAGTGCATAACCCATGGAATTAAGCATATTAACAATGTTGGTGTCTGTGTGTGGAGCAGTTACAATATTATCAGGAGTCTTGAAACATGCTTTAACAATATCACTATTTATGCAAAACTGCTTACCTTTCAGAGTGAATGTGATGGTCTTGTCTATCGAGTTGTACACTGCAGTTGTCCATATCTCTTCAACAACCTCACAGTAAATGGTGGGTGATTCCAGTATGGCATAGTTGAGTTTGCAGTTCTTCACAAAATCCATCATTTTGTGATAGTCACCAGACTGTTGAATCTCCTAGTTCACCAAAGCTGAGAAGTTGTTTTTCTCATAGATATAACCGGTTTGAGACATGATTTTCACTACAGGTGCCATTGTTAGAGATTTGGAATTTGCACAGAGAGAGTTTGCTTTTGAGAAGAAAAAATTAGAGCAATTGAATCTTGAGAATGATAAAAGAAATGAATAAAAGTGAATTTGCTTTTATACTATCTCATAAATTAACTGACAAAAATAATAAAGTAAAATAAAGTAACCAATAAAAATTTCCCAAAATAGCCGTTTAAAAATAAATAAACTGTAAAAATTCCATCACTTATCCGTCATGTCATGCTTATAAGCTGTAAGTATACTCGATGGATAATGTTCAGGGAATTAACGGCTAGGATTGAGACAATTCGACGGATGAGAATAAATAAGTAATATGTCGAGTTATAAAATATTCCAGAAAAATAATTGATTTTATTGACAAATTATATTCCGACGGATGATCAAACTCGATGGATAATGATCATCCGTCAGGATGTAAATTTTGACTTAGCCAAAATTTCATCCAAAACAAAAAAATTAATTAAATTTCTGGCTACATAACCACTTGCAAAAATATCTCAAATAATTTGAGAGAAATTAAGCATACCTAATTCACATACCAACCTTGAAAAGGTGGATTCATCAAGTGGTTTGGTAAATATATCTCCAAGCTGCTTTTCACTTGGAAAAAAATGCAGTTCCACAATACCATTCATCACATGTTCTCTTATGAAGTGGTACTTGATGTCTATGTGCTTTGTTCTTGAATGTTGTACTGGATTTTCAGTGATGGCAATTGCACTTGTGTTATCATAGAAAATAGGAATCCTATCCACTTGTAGACCATAGTCCAACAATTGGTTTTTCATCCATAAAATTTATGCACAGCAACTGCCAGCAACAATATATTCAGCTTCAACTATAGAAGTTGAGACTAAATTTTGCTTTTTACTGAACCAGGACACAAGCTTGTTTCCTAAAAATTGATAGGTTCCTGTTGTGCTTTTTCTATCTATTTACAACCTGCATAATCTGCATCTGAATAACCAGTCGGATCAAAACCAGAATCCCTAGGGTACCAAATGCCAAGTTTTGGTGTTCCCTTGAGATATCTGAAAATTCTCTTAATAGCCACTAGGTGAGATTCTCTAGGATCAGCCTGAAATCTAGCACAAAGATAAGTAGCAAATATTATATCTGGCCTACTAGCTGTTAAGTACATAAGTGAGCCAACCATGCCCCTATAACTTGAAATATCCACAAACTTTTCAGTAGTGTTTAATTCAAGCTTAGTTGCAGTGGCCATGGGAGTTTTTGCAGATGTGCAATCCATTAGTTCAAACTTCTTTAAAAGATCATGAATATATTTAGTTTGCCTAATGAATATTCCATCACTGACTTGCTTAACTTGCAAACCAAGAAAGTAAGTTAGTTCTCCCATCACTTACTTTCCATCAATTTGGCAAACTTTTTGCAAAGTTTTTCATTTGTAGAGCCAAATATAATATCATCTACATAAATTTGAATAAGTATACTAGAGCCATTAACATTTCTAAAGAATAAAGTTTTATCAACAGTACCTCTTGTGAAGTGATTTTCTAAAAGAAACTTTGATAAAGTGTCATACCAGGCTCTAGGTGCTTGCTTCAGTCCATAAAGTGCTTTTAAAAGATAGTAGACATGATTTGGGAAATTTGGATCTTCAAAACCAGGAGGCTGATTAATATAGACTTCCTCCTCCAAATCTCCATTTAGAAATGCACTTTCGACATCCATTTGATAGACCTTGAAATTGGCATGAGCTACATAGGCTAAGAAAATTCTGATGGCTTCAAGTCTTGCAACAGGAGCAAAAGTTTCATCAAAATCGATTCCCTCTTGTTGACAATAGCCCTTAGCAATCAATCTAGCTTTGTTCCTGACCACTATGCCATTTTCATCCATCTTGTTTCTAAATACCCATTTGGTGTCAATTGGATTCTTTCCTTTAGGCTTGGGTACCAGCTTCCATACCTTTTTCATTTCAAATTGGTTTAGCTCCTCTTGCATAGCTAAAATCCAATCAGGATCCAACAATGCTTCTTCTACCTTCTTTGGTTTTTCCTTAGATAGGAAGCTACTATATAGACATTCTTCTTGAGTTGCTCTCCTTGTTTAAACTCTAGAAGATACATCACCAATGATGAGCTCAAAGGGGTGATCTTTTGTCCATTTTCTTTGTTGAGGTAGATTAGCTCTAGATGAAGAGGCCTCATTGTTGTCTTGATGTGTAACTGAGTTTTAATTATTAGAAACTCCCCCTGAGTTTATGGATCTTTGATTTGAGAAAGGGGAACTTTCTGTAAGTGATCTATTCTGAATTTCATCTTTTTTTAATGACCCGACGGACGGTGCAATTTGAGTTCCGACGGATGAAGCTGATTGTCTCCAAACGGATAAAGCAGATTGTCTCCCGACGGATGAAGCATTTTGCAACTCGACAAATGTTGAATTTTGTGCTTCATTGATAGTGGATTTTTCTGCATTATCCTTTGATACTGTTTCTTGATCACTTTTATCATCACTGTCATCACTAATCATCTCCACATTATCAAACTTGAGGCTCTTATGGTAATCTCCATCTTGCAGTCCTTCAATCTTCTTATCATCAAACACAACATGTATTAATTCCATAACAATGTTGGTTCTTAGATTGTAGACTCTATATGCTTTACCAACAGCATATCCAACAAAAATTCCTTCATCTGCTTTAGCATCAAACTTCCTATTTTGATCAGTTTGATTTCTCAAGTTATAACATTTGCAGCCAAAGACATGAAGAAAATTTAGAGTTGGTTTTCTTGTTCTTGAACAATTGATACGGTGTCATGCACTTTGCTTGATTAAACCAAAGAAATCTTCTGAGTGTAGCAGGCAGTATTCATAGCTTTAGCCCAAAAATATGTTGGTAACTTTGATTCTTCAAGCATTGTCCTTGCAGCCTCAATAAGAGATCTGTTTTTCCTTTCTACCACTCCATTTTTTTGTGGAGTTCTTGCTGCAGAAAACTCATGCATTATCCCATTTTCTTCACAAAATGATCTTATCACAGAATTCTTGAACTCAGTTCCATTGTCACTCCTGATTCTTCTTACTTTGAAATCAGGATGATTGTTGACTTGCCTTATATGATTGATGATGATTTCACTGGCCTCATCTTTAGACTTTAGGAAATATGTCCAAGAGAACTTAGAGAAATCATCTACAATTACTAGGAAAATCTTTTTCTTGATATGGACAGCACATTGACTAGTCCAAATAGATCCATGTGTAGCAATTGTAAAGGTTTTTCAATTGTTGAATCAAGCTTCTTTCTGAATGATGCTTTGATCTGCTTCCCTTTTTGGCATGCATCACACAGTCCATCCTTAGAAAACTCCACTTGAGGAATGCCTCTAACCAGTTCTTTCTTGACAAGCTCATTCATGGTCTTGAAGTTTAGATGGGATAGCTTCTTATGCCACAACCAACTTTTATCTTGACTTGTTTTACTGAGAAGGCAAGTAACAGATTCTGCATTTGATGAGTTGAAGTCAGCTAGATACACATTTCCTTTTCTCACTCCAGAGAAAACCACTTTGTTGCTCCTTTTGTTTCTCACAACACAGGCTTCTGAATTGAAGGTTACTGAATTGCCTTTATCACAAAGGTGGCTGATACTCAACAAATTGTGCTTGAGACCATCCACTAAGGCAATCTCCTCAATGATGACATTGTCTTTAAAATCAAGCCATATCCCACAGTATAACCCTTGCTGTCATCTTCAAAAGTAATACTTGGGCCAGCTCTCTCCTTGAACTCTGTGAGCAGGGTAGAATCTCCAGTCATGTATCTTGAACAACCACTATCCAAGTACCACATATTCTTTTTGTTTCCCTGATTACTTGAAGAGCTTGTTTTTGTTTCATCAGACTTGGCCATTAGGGCTAGATTGACATAGCTGACATCTTCATCATCATCCAGTCCATCTGCTGCCCAGTCATTTTCTTGTGTAATGAAAGCCATTTCATTTTGCTTGAGCAACTCAAAGTACTTTTGTTTATAATCCACAGGCTCAAACTTCTTTTTGCTGGAATCTGACTTTCTACACTCACTGGCAAAATGCCATGCCAAGCCACATTTGAAACATTCAAATTTAGATTTATCCACTATGTTTCTACTTGGCTTAGCCGCCCCAAAGTTCTTTTTGAACTTGAGCTTGGAAAATCTTCTGGAAAGAAATACAAGATGTTCATCAATATCATCCATATCTTCTTGGCTCAAATGATCTCCAGTTTCAGCTACCATCCCCTTGCCCTTGTTCTCACAGACCTTTGAAGTAGACTCAACAGCTTCTACCTTCACCTCTTTCTCTTTCTCCAACCCAGAAACCAGTGTTATGGACCCTCCTTTCTTCCTTCCTTTCTCCATCCTCTCATCTTGCTCTATTTCAAGCTCATAATTTTTCAGAATGCCATACAGTCTGTTCAAAGTAAACTCCTTGTAATCTTGAAAGTTTCTCAATGAGACTGTCATTGGTTTCCATTCCTTTGGAAGAGATCTAAGGAACTTGAGATTGGAGTCTTTTGTCTGATAGACTCTTCCATGCAACTTCAGAGTGTTTAGTAGTTTTTGAAACCTACTAAAAATGTAAGTGAGAGACTCACTATCTTCATAATGAAAGTGCTCATATTGCTAAATTAGCAGCTGCATCTTATTCTCCCTTACTTGCTCAGTACCATCACAAATAATCTGAATTGTGTCCCAAACTTTCTTGGCTGTTTTGTAGTTAATGATGTTATCAAACATATCACCATCAACTCCATTGAATAATATATTCATGGCCTTCTTATCTTTCCTGACTTGCTCAATATCAGGATCTGACCATTCATGCCTAGGCTTGGGAACATATGGTTCATTGCCTGTTGCAGCTCTCATTGGCACATGAGGACCTCTCTCTATACAATCCACATAGGCCTCATCTTGAGAAAGAAGATGTAGGTGCATCTTCACCTTCCAGTGGTGATAATTGTCTTTGTCCAGAAATGGAATCTTCACTCCAACATCCTTCTTGTTCATCTTATTGTTTGTTGTGAACTTTAAACTCTTTTTACTTCAAGAGATTGCGCTGATACCAATTGTTATTCCCTAACAATACAACAAGAATTACAGAAGGGGGAGTTGAATGTAATTCTGGCTTCTTTTTGAGATTTATGAAATAAGTTCTAACTCGATTTATATCTAACTATTTGATTTGCAAATGTTTCTCTGCTAAAAATGTGTTTGCTTGGTTAGTTTGTTCTACTAGCTACACTTGGTTTATATATCACCAAGTTTACATGATAATAAGACAAGATAATAAAACAAAACCTATCAAGTCTAACTCCATGCTGCTTCACTACTCTATTCCAGCATCTTTGAATATCTTCATAATAGCATGGAAATGGTAATGCTTCGTTGTTCTCAAAACCCTGCTAAACAGATTGTCATATTCCTTTTGCAAACACTCAACGAATGTGACTGTGTTGTCACTGTCAACAGATATTTGAATTGATTATCCGTCGGGTACATGCTTGTTATTCGTCGGGTAGCCTTGTTGATCATCCGTCGGGTAGCTTTGTTGATCATCCGTCGGGTACCCATTTATCACTTGACTCCATTTTATTTGTGCAGAATTACAAGACATCTTATATTTACATTTTAATCAACCTATTCTGCACATCTACTAACAGTCTACATGATTCATAAGCTACTACAGAATCTATACAAAGTTGTTTGCAGAAATATGCTATAGTACTTATTGTGGCACCCTCCAAACCCGGGTCAGAAGTTTGGGGTCCACAACACATACACCATATATGAACCTGTATAAGAAATATTATTTATAATGACCCTGCTTCACAAAACCACGGATCACAACAGGTTAAAGTATGAAAATAAGCCACAACCTTAATTTATTAAATCATACCGAATCCCGACTGAATTAACTTACAATTGATAATAAAGTTTTTGTTACAATCGTATTATCTTTCCACTGCATGAAGCTCCTGCTAACTCGATTTACTTCAAACTGGAACCTTAGCCCGCACTTTGGACTGAGGCACTTCTCTATCATCCATATCCTTTTTAACTGTAAAATATATAAAAGAATCACAAGAGTGAGCTAACTAGCTCAGCAAGTCATAATAGTGATAACTGAGGTCCAACAATGATCAAATGAGATGATTCAAAGGAATCAAGTTTCTTTTTAACTAATCATTTGAATTGGATATTCCTTTTGAGTTTTAAAAACCAAGGTTAGGCTGCTGATCAGTCATGCACTAACCCCGAGCAAGCACACAGCACTGCTCTAATTACTGGATCCATGGCACACATTGGCCTAACTTGACCATTGGTATGGTCTGACCATGAATCTGGTCCACATATATAAAAACTATCCAATCCTAAAGCAGTTCAATATGATAAACAATATAATTCAATAAAACCAGATCATAATCAATGATGGTTAAACACTTGAATAAAAACGTAAGGAAACTCATGGATATCTCAAGGGTATATCAGGATATGTATAAGAAACGGTTTTCAGTTTGTACAAGGGTCAGGTATTAGACCAGTAATGATTTTTCAAGATATGGTTCTTTGAGGTTATAAAAAATGATTGGAGTATAAAAGTTTCTATGTTTTCAAACCATTCTCTTCCAGTGTTTGGTGTTTGGTAGTTATACCTTTGAAGAGTAGTATTATATTTGTATGGTTTGGTGTTTGAGGATCAACAAAGGACGGATTATAAAGAATAAAGCTTATGGCTTAAGATCAAGAAAATCAGGGTTCAAGGTTAAATGGTTTAAAGCTCTTGCAATATAAAACATGAGTTATTTTGAATAATAGCGACATGTTATAAAACAGTTCAAAAATATTGGTAATATATCTTGAAGAAAAGTTCAGAAATACTTGCCTTACAAGGCTTTACAACTATTACTGATCATCTCTGAGCCGATTCTGCTGCTCAGGCTCTAACGTCCAACCACTAGATCCCATTGGATTCGACTTCGACACTCAGGTCTTTCTGTTGAAACTCTACTAAGCTCGTCGACTGACCACTAAGTTATCTTTAGTCCATCGTCCACTTTCAGGTTCCCGACTATAACCTACAGGGTCGAAATACCCTACGTTAAACGTTTAGGTATGCTTGACATATCCTCGATACTAATTCTTACCCAACGATATTCAAACCCGACTCGTAATTATTCATATTAGAATAACACAGTCAACAATTAGGGTTCACATTCTCGAAATCGATCCAGTGTTCGTTTTTAGAAAATACATATACTCGTCATTTTTAAAAATTAGGGTTACTGTGTTTTGGACAAAATATACAATACAACATATAATCAGGTTTCTGTATAAAACATACATATATGTATTTACTTATACTTGTTCGACGTCCCAATAATCCTCGGATACGCTCCCGTATTTCCGTAGTTCGATTTCCCGGAAATCGGACAGCGTTCCCTTTGTTTATCGGACTACCCGTCGAAACATCAATCGACGTCAAATCCCAAACACAACAATCTCAATAATTATCCAATCACATTCCAATTCCACAAATCCCAATCACTGATTTAAACCAACTAATTATTATTATTCGCATTTTTAACATTTATTTCATTTAAAATATTAGGACTCAGAATAAACATCACAGTCCACCATCAGCTCACCGATGTTCATCACTGACGGCGGCAGAATCAGTCGGTGCCCGAGTAATTCAGGTGTCCATACCGATTCCACCGATTATTCAGTAATTTTTCAAACAAAATAATTATTTTATTTCATGAAATCCATCAATAATTCTTGCAGAAACCAACGATTTCAATAATTAACAGATTCCCAACACAGGCGCGTGTGTTACATGCACTATACACAGAGTAACTGGGTAACGCAGAGACAACCGGCAACAAGCCGGAAAATGAGAACACAGAACACAATCCCTACACACATGAATCAGTACAGAACATAACCATACTACCAAGAACTGAACCAATAACCAACTGCATAAATAAAAGCCCCCCTTTTTACATGGACACCCAAGCGCCACCGCCCTCACCGGAAACGGAGAGGGGCGGCGATGGGGAAACAATAAAAATAACAACAGCACAGAAATCAAGCACAATACATACACACGCGTATACATATATATGTATATACTTAACAATCAGTCCGGAAGCAAATCACGGCGTAACTTGCTCACCGGAAATCAGAGCTGCGGCGAAGCTTCGAGAACAGGGGAGAGACATGAGGAATAAGAGAAGGATGCTGTGGTTTTATTTTGTTTTTGTTTTGTATTTTGTTTTTTTTTTCAGATAATAACACGCAGCAACACAAACGTGAGCAACTGCCACGTTTTTGTCTGATTTTCTAGGTTCAAACACGTGTACTACCTCTCTGAATGACCTTATTTGTATCGCTTTAATTGGTTTAACGATATAAGGTGCGGATAAAAATAATCCTGAAAATTTCCAAATTAATTTCAAATTATCACAAATAATTCAAAGTTAATAAAATAAATTTTTCTCATAATTTATAAAATATTTTTGAAACGCAACTCGAACCCGCATTTAATGAACAATGACCCGAGCTGCTCTTAAAACAAATTCTAAAATTCACAAAAATAGTCTTAAAATATTAGAAATATCCCGAAGTAAATGAAAACGAAATTTTTGAAATTTTAAAATAATTTCTAAAACACACTTTATACCCGCTTTTAACAAATAACTGAAACAACGTGCGGTTGAACTTAATCCCGAAAATTTCCAAAATAATTTTAAAATTCTTAGAATATTCCAAACTTAAATAAATATGAGTTTCATAATTTTTGAAAAATTTTAGAATTAAATATGGATTTTACCGATAAAAACATTCAGAAAATCATTTAAAGATAAATAATTAATAAAATATTGATTTCTCAATTTTATAAAATCCTAAAAATATTTATTGTAATTATAAAATCATAAAAACAATTTTAAAGACATTTCAAATATTTATACAAATAAATTTGCACTAAATCCACTTTTGAAAGTGAAAACAATTCAATATGATCCCATAATTAATCACATATGGGTAATAATCAAACAACACATAGCGGTCAACATCAACACACATATTTTATTTATTTAATAATTTTCCATAATTATATAATTAAATAATTCAAAAGTACGCGGGTCGTTATATCCTTCCCCCCTTAAAAGGATTCTGTCCTCAGAATCTGATTTAACTAAACAAGTGAGGATATTTTCCAAGCATATATGACTTTAGTTTCCAAGTAGACTCTTCTACTCGAGGATTTCAAACGTACTTACTATAGATATACACTCATTTTCAATGACTTGTCCTTTAACGATCAAGAATTTAGATCGATCACTATATACAAAACAAACTTGGACCAGAGCCCATTGGCTCCTGATCCATCACTTGATTCGAATAAGATACTTATCATCTTAACTTTAACACACAGACTACATTATAGGTATATACGGTTGTAATGGTAATATCAACGCATAAACAACTCTGTCTATATTTATCAATACCTCGAATGGGTCACTAATTTAGGACTTAACCTGTCCCTTCTTCTCAAACTCATCCAATCTCTTTCGAGGTGAAACTTGTACTAACACTACTGGTCCTATTTTTATACTCATATATTCTCTCGATACCATTTCGCCTTCTTTCTTTGTCTACTCCGAGCTGCTACAATCAATATCACTACACTCCTGGTGTGCCGGTTTAACTTAGAATTTGACAACTTTCTTTCTCCCACTTTATCTTAATAGCAATGGGGACCTACACCCGCGTCCACATGAATCTTGGTAAAATGGCATTACAAAGCCGACATCACTAATAAATGATCATTCCAGTGTTTCCTTAAAACTCAACTTCTCAACATATCTTGCATTTCCTGCATCACTTCCGTACTTTAACTCTCCGTTGAAGGATGATGGGCGGTGCTCGTTTTCAACTTGGTTTCCAAACATTTAAACATCTCTTACTCTTTCCCCATATGTTAAGGCTGAAAAGTAATCTCATAAATTCATGTATTATCACCTTTAAGTATTTGAAATTCAGATTCCACTCTTTTCAATTCGTTTATTAACTCCTCGGTGGTCTTCATTACATCTAATCCTTTTTGTCGGCATAAGGCATCTGTTACCATACGGCTTTTCTTAGGTAGTTGTAAATGGATTAATTCATAATCTTTTGTTAACCTTGGTCAAAATTTTATTCTTGAAGACTCAACGTATAGTTGCTTTCCTTCTGATCTTTGGAGAAAAATCTTTGGGCATTCCATGCAGGCTTTCTTATTCTTTGAATAACTGAGGATGTTATCAATAAATACAATTTGCTTATCCAAGTACTCCTTATACACCACGTTCCTTAATTCCTTGTAGTCACCTGATACACTTGTCATTTCACATAATATCATCAGAGCTTGCAATGCTCTGAACTCACTTTGATCGTAATCTCTGATATTTCCTCAGGTCAGATCTTAAGTTAATTCTCAGTACATAACACACTTCTTAAATTAAGTCTTATAAGTAATCAATTCTTTATAGGGTCTCACTTCTTCTTATTCATTGTTTTGTTAAACTCCCGATAATCTGTAAATACTCTTATAATTTCATTCCTTTTCTCCATAAACATCACTGGTACTCTTCACGATTCACTTCTTGTAAAACCATTCCCTGGGTCTGCCTTATCCATTAGGCCTCCAATAGTTCACTTTAATTCTTTGACGTGTCCAACGCTTTCTAATCCATTTTGAAATATCCTTCTTATACCTGGTTATCGCTGTTTTTCTTTTATTTCCATATATTTTGGCATCTCCTCAATAGAGTATATACTTTATACTATGAATTCCCTGTGGCATTTCATTTCTTAATTCTTCTACTTGTAACTTCCAAGTGTTGGAAGAGAACCTGGGGATATCGTGATCATTCTCCTGGGCGCATAAATTTCCTCTCACTACTGTTAACAGCGTGATCCGTTATCTTCTTTTGACATCTCCTTATCTTTCTCTTAACAACTTCGAATGAAAGGTTATACTATTCATCCTTGCTCCTGTTTGGATTATAAACTCTGACTCCCAATTCCAACTTCTAAAATTCCATAGAAAATTCTTCCGGTATAGTTTCTATGTCCGTTATTGCTTTCCTCTATCTTTGCTTTTCCTCGTGAATACATACTTCAATCTCTTATGGCCCGTATAGATCTTACACCTTTCTCCATACATATCATGTTTCCCAAATCTTTCAAAACGAATATTATTACTGTTAATCCCAAATTATGGGTAGGATACTTCTGCTCATAAGGTTTCGGTTGTCTTGATGCATATACAATCACTCTATTGTGCTGCATCAACACACATCATATTCCCTAATGAGAAGCATTACTATAAACTACCAAACCTCCTTGATACTTTTAAATTGATAAAACAGGTGCTGAAACCATTCTTTCGTTTAACTCCGCAAAACTTTCCCTTCATCCTTCTCTATTTCACAAAACTTCTTGTTTTTCCTGGTTAGCTTCGTCCAAGATATTGCAACTTTCACGAAATCTTGCACAAATTTCCAATAGTAACCGACCCATGATAAAACTTCTTACTTTTGTTGGTGTTTCTGGTCTCTTTTCATTCATAGTAATTTTAACTTCTGCTGAATCTCTTTTGATCTTCTCTACATTGACTATTTATGCTAAGAACTATATTTCATACAACTTCTTTCTTCTCCAACTTCCCAGTTATCATTAAATGCTTTTCCTAGTCCTCCATTATCTTTAAGTATCACAACTATAGCTTACTCGGATATTCCTTAAAGGTGCTGTACATCCAGTTCAAATATTACTGGTATATTGGTTAATATGAATGACAATATGAGAGCAGTACTTAGTTCTAAAAATTATTCTTGATACATCCATAGGTTTATCTTCAATTGGTGAAATACCAAGTCTTAAATCAGTCTTATAAAAGTATTTTGCTTCTTGCATTTGATCAAACAAATCATTGGGTCGAGGTAATAGATACTAGCTCTTGATAGTAAACTTGTTAAGCTTTCGCTAGTCGACGCATGATCTCATACTTCCATTTTCTTATTAACAATTAGTACTGGTGCACCTTATAGGATATGCTGGGTCTAATCACTTCTTCTTCAAATATCTCTTGCGTCTACTTTGCTAACTTCCTTATTTTAACTGGTGCCATTTTGGGTAAGGCCGTAGTCACTGGCTTCGTCTCAGGCGTTAAGTCAATCGCGAGCTTCACTTCTCTATCTGGAGGAAATGTTGATAACTCATTTGGAAACATATCTTAAAACTCTTTAATTTCTATAAAATCTTCAAATTTTGTTTGCTTCTCACTTCTATTTATCTCATAATCACCATAATACTCATATCTTGATCATCGTAATCATTATTAACAAATTCTTTTCCTTCTTTCATCTTCTGAACCTCATCACCTTCTCATTTGGCGTCCTCAGAATTATATTTTCATCACGACGGTACATCACACTTTAACAGTTAATCCATTCCTTAGAATAATATCAAATCCTCTTATCTTTCATGATATCAATTCTTCACAACTTATTGCCAGGAATCTCAATTTCACCATTGGTACTCACTTATTTAACAACCACACGTTCTTGACTTGCTAGTCCTTTAATCACAATCTTATCAATTCAATAGGGTAATTCATCTTATCAATATAACCTTGAGAGATAAACAATTAAGTTTCGCTCACATCTTTTAATACTTTAACACATAAGGTATTCCCCTAATCATCCATATCATCACGTCCGTATTCTGAATAACATATTTCACAGGAAAATCGCATATTCTCGTTCTCGAAAATGTATTCCTTATTGGAGTAGATTCCCTTGATTCTTAATGGATTCTTCACTGGGACTAGTGATTTGCAATCCTCGCCAGGTGCCCTTATTTCTTTCCCATACATAAGATGTAGATGGAACTTTGTCCACTTTATTCATGATACGTTGATTTCTGTTTGAAAACTTCTTGCAAAGAACGACAATACAACGAAATGACTAGAATGATTCAAAATTCAACAAAAATTAGAGTTGAAAAGAAAGAAGAAGTAAGGATTTGAATATGAATGAGACAACCACATTGGTGCTTAAGATGGCCAGTCTTTCGTACCATATGGCATACAACATATGATTAGGTGGCGTCCCACCTGACTCTTCATCATTCTGACAAAGTGTCTCACCATAACACTGTTTGTTCCAATCAGAAAGCAAAAATTGAGGGAAACAATTAAATTTGGAAGGAATGCAATATCCTCCTTTTCGATATCATAGCAAGGAGTTGATTTAAGAAAAGAAGTTCGTACTTATTTAGGAATAATAAAAAAAAATATACGCTGTAATATTGAAGACAAGAACGATACCATTGGTCACCATCCACATTTCACTTATATTCATCTTTCGAGCTTGTTCGATCATATCTCCATTGTTTAATATAATAACTTTTAGAAAGTACGTTAAAATGCCTTCGCAAATTAAGCATTATGGTAGATTCTTACTTGTCACGTCTTGCATCTTTAACATCACACCTCTACATATAATACTTTAACAACTCGATCATAATGACGTCCCTACCAGACAACCTCAAGTTTTTTTTTAGAATAACCCCGAAGCATTCAACATAGCTATCCTTGTGTTAATAATATTCTTCTTTTTAGGAAATCTGGAAATCTTCTCAATCTCCTTTAGTCATACTCAGACTTCTGTTAGATGAGTGAATTCTTTGAACTTGGATAATCCTGTAATTGGATGAGTAATTGCTCCGTACACTGATTCTGTTGTTATTCTTATCAAACAATATTTGTACCTTTCTGTTGAGAATAACCAACTTCTTCATAATCACGGATCGCTTTATCCTCTGAATTAACAATACTAAGTCTGAAACAACATTCTTCCAGGTAATCCGGGTTTTCTAACAAACAAGAAACTCAAGTAGTAACTTGACAACCAATGTTTAAAAATCATTTTATTCGAAAAGGCTTTTAGAAATTTGTAAAGGAAAATCTTTTTCGAACACTTGTTTTAAAAGTTTAGAAAATCACAAACTTGGTTGTCCTTACTATATGAGTTGGTTGTTGTCCTTTCGACCTATAACAAGGTACCATATTAAAGAAACAATTACATAAGAATTCATTCACTCCAATCTACCTTTTCTCCTTTATCGGGTCCATTTGTTTTCCTTAATCGACGAAAACTTCAATTGTCGTTGCATGTTATCTTATTCGTAGCTTCACGTCAAAGCTTCCATACTGGTAATACTCCCGACATTCCCGTTGCAGTAGTTAAGTAAAACAGGCTATCCAATAGTCAATAAGTCTATTTCATAGAACAAAGTTTGCTCATATCACATCACATTACTACTTTACATATCGCATTTATCATATCATCATCATTTAATTTCACAAAAATCCCAGGTTTATGCTTTTCTCTCTTACTCTTTCAAAATTCATCTAGTTTATCCCATACTTATTCACGGGTGGCTTAGTCACCAAGGGCTTCTTTTAACCTGATAACAGCTATCCTCTGAAACACTTAAATCTCCTCTCTAAACTTCGTCTCACCTCTATTTATAACTCAAGCGCTTACCATTTACTGTAGCTCTCGAATCCATCCTCGTAGGTACAATCGCTTCATAGGACAAGTTCTAAACTGGGGGTATAGAACAGAATGCAGGGTAAACTAAAGAGATACGCTCACACCCGAATGTCCAGTGAAAGAAGAATAATCAGATGGAGGTTCTTGAATAGGTAATCTCATATCAAAAGGTAGAAAGTAGCGTAGAATAGCTTGAAGAAGTGCAACCGTTATAACAGAAGGCAGTGCCATTAATACTGATGGAGGAACAAGGTGCAATTCCGATCTGAGAGAAGATGACAATCCTCGAACGGAAAGCTCTAAATGATCAAATAACACCGGGAAATCAAGATCTGCCATTGCCATTGTCTGGAATTCACGTCACAAGCTGAGGATCCCAAATCGCAACACTAACCGTGCTGAAGACTTACTATATAGTCGCACTCTTCCTCACAACATCTTATCTTTCTGTTTCCTATTCCTAATCCTAACCCTCTACCCAACCCTGACAATCTAGGCTTGTTTCAGTGACTTATAACCTGTAGCTCTGATACCAACCTGTGGCGCCCTCCAAACCCGGGTCAAAAGTTTGGGGTCCACAACACATACACCATATATGAACCTGTATAAGAAATATTATTTATAATGACCCTGCTTCACAAAACCACGGATCGCAACAGGTTAAAGTATGAAAACAAGCCACAACCTTAATTTATTAAATCATACGGAATCCCGACTGAATTAACTTACAATTGATAATAAAGTTTTTGTTACAATCGTATTATCTTTCCACTGCATGAAGCTCCTGCTAACTCGATTTACTTCAAACTGGAACCTTAGCCCACACTTTGGACTGGGGCACTTCTCTATCATCCATATCCTTTTTAAATGTAAAATATATAAAAGAATCACAAGAGTGAGCTAACTAGCTCAGCAAGTCATAATAGTGATGACTGAGGTCCAACAATGATCAAATGAGATGATTCAAAGGAATCAAGTTTCTTTTTAACTAATCATTAGAATTGGATATTCCTTTTGAGTTTTAAAAACCAAGGTTAGGTTGCTGATCAGTCACGCACTAACCCCGAGCAAGCACATATCACTGCTCTAATTACTGGATCCATGGCACACATTGGCCTAACTTGACCATTGGTATGGTCTGACCACGAATCTGGTCCACATATATAAAAACTATCCAATCCTAAAGCAGTTCAATATGATAAACAATATAATTCAATAAAACCAGATCATAATCAATGATGGTTAAACACTTGAATAAAAATGTAAGGAAACTCATGGATATCTCAAGGGTATATCAGGATATGTATAAGAAACGGTTTTCAGTTTATACAAGGGTCAGGTATTAGACCAGTAATGATTTTTCAAGATATGGTTCTTTGAGGTTATAAAGAATGATTGGAGTATAAAAGTTTCTATGTTTTCAAACCATTCTCTTCCAGTGTTTGGTGTTTGGTAGTTATACCTTTGAAGAGTAGTATTATATTTGTATGGTTTGGTGTTTGAGGATCAACAAAGGACGGATTATAAAGAATAAAGCTTATGGCTTAAGATCAAGAAAATCAGGGTTCAAGGTTAAATGGTTTAAAGCTCTTGCAATACAAAACATGAGTTATTTTGAATAATAGCGACATGTTATAAAACAGTTCAAAAACATTGGTAATATATATCTTGAAGAAAAGTTCAGAAATACTTGCCTTACAAGGCTTTACAACTATTACTGATCATCTCTGAGCCGATTCTGCTGCTCAGGCTCTAACGTCCAACCACTAGATCCCATTGGATTCGACTTCGACACTCAGGTCTTTCTGTTGAAACTCTACTGAGCTCGTCGACTGACCACTAAGTTATCTTTAGTCCATCGTCCACTTTCAGGTTCCCGACTATAACCTACAGGGTCGAAATACCCTACATTAGATGTTTAGGTATGCTTGACATATCCTCGATACTAATTCTTACTCAACGATATTCAAACCCGACTCGTAATTATTCATATTAGAATAACACAGTCAACAATTAGGGTTCACATTCTCGAAATCGATCCAGTGTTCGTTTTTAGAAAATACATATACTCGTCATTTTTAAAAATTAGGGTTACTGTGTTTTGGACAAAATATATAATACAACATACAATCAGGTTTCCGTATAAAACATACATATATGTATTTACTTATACTTATTCGACGTCCCAATAATCCTCGGATACGCTCCCGTATTTTCGTAGTTCGATTTCCCGGAAATTGGACAGCGTTCCCTTTGTTTATCGGACTACCCGTCGAAATATCAATCGACGTCAAATCCCAAACACAACAATCTCAACAATTATCCAATCACATTCCAATTCCACAAATCCCAATCACTGATTTAAACCAACTAATTATTATTATTCGCGTTTTTAACATTTATTTCTTTTAAAATATTAGGACTCAGAATAAATATCACAGTCCACCATCAGCTCACCGATGTTCATCACAGACGGCGGCGGAATCAGTTGGTGCCCGAGTAATTCAGGTGTCCATACCGATTCCACCGATTATTCAGTAATTTTTCAAACAAAATAATTATTTTATTTCATGAAATCCATCAATAATTCTTGCAGAAACCAACAATTTCAATAATTAACAGATTCCCAACACAGGCGCGTGTGTTACATGCACTACACACAGAGTAACCGGGTAATGCAGAGACAGCCAGCAACAAGCCGAAAAATGAGAACACAGAACACAATCCCTACACACATGAATCAGTACAGAACAGAACAGAACCATACTACCAAGAACTGAACCAATAACCAACTGCATAAATAAAAGCCCCCCTTTTTACATGGACACCCAAGCGCCACCGCCCTCACCGGAAACGGAGAGGGGCGGCGATGGGGAAACAATAAAAATAACAACATCACAGAAATCAAGCACAATACATACACACGCGTATACATATATATGTATATACTTAACAATCAGTCCGGAAGCAAATCACGGCGTAACTTGCTCACCGGAAATCAGAGCTGCGGCGAAGCTTCGAGAATAGGGGAGAGACAAGAGGAATAAGAGAAGGATGCTGTGGTTTTATTTTGTTTTTGTTTTGTATTTTGTTTTTTTTCCAGATAATAACACGCAGCAACACAAACGTGAGCAACTGCCACGTTTTTGTCTGATTTTCTAGGTTCAAACACGTGTACTACCTCTCTAAATGACCTTATTTGTATCGCTTTAATTGGTTTAACGATATAAGGTGCGGATAAAAATAATCCTGAAAATTTCCAAATTAATTTCAAATTATCACAAATAATTCAAAGTTAATAAAATAAATTTTTCTCATAATTTGTAAAATATTTTTGAAACGCAACTCGAACCCGCATTTAATGAACAACGACCCGAGCTGCTCTTAAAACAAATTCTAAAATTCACGAAAATAGTCTTAAAATATTAGAAATATCCCGAAGTAAATGAAAACGAAATTTTCGAAATTTTAAAATAATTTCTAAAATGCACTTTATACCCGCTTTTAACAAATAACCGAAACAACGTGCGGTTGAACTTAATCCCGAAAATTTCCAAAATAATTTTAAAATTCTCAGAATATTCCAAACTTAAATAAATATGAGTTTCATAAGTTTTGAAGAATTTTAGAATTAAATATGGATTTTACCGATAAAAGCATTCAGAAAATCATTTAAAGATAAATCTTTAATAAAATATTGATTTCTCAATTTTATAAAATCCTAAAAATAATTATTGTAATTATAAAATCATAAAAACAATTTTAAAGACATTTCAAATATTTATACAAATAAATTTGCACTAAATCCACTTTTGAAAGTGAAAACAATTCAATATGATCCCATAATTAATCACATATGGGTAATAATCAAACAACACATAGCGGTCAACATCAACACACATATTTTATTTATTTAATAATTTTCCATAATTATATAATTAAATAATTCAAAAGTACGCGGGTCGTTATACTTATTGTTACATAAGCTACTCACCCGGTGAATATCAATTAGTCATCCGTCGGGACTATATTAAATCATCCGTCGGGACTATATTTGATCATCCGTCGGGTGCTACAAAATTCACTAAGTTAAATCTACTAAGGTGTTTTGCTTAGCTTATCATCAAATACACAACATATTCCTAACATAGGGTTCGTGAGATTCGAGGCTCGATTTGACTACTCTTGTGTTTCGTGACTCAATCTTCCTTTTACAAGATGCCTACGTACCTTGATGTTTGCCAAAGATCAAGTCAAAATATAGTTCTGATTTATGGGGTGAGACCCCTTATAAGGCATGGGATGCCTTTGAATTAGATTAGGGCTAGGACACTTGATGGACAAGTCTCATAGTTAGAACGGACTTTGGAGTCCTAAAAAGTGGGAAATTGATTTCTTATCCTATGAGGCCCCTTGGAGGCCAACCCACAAACACTTGCCGATATAATTTCTATGAGGACTTTTATTAATAGCTGATTTCCCCATCTTTATTAATTATGAAAATAATTAATATCCAGGGTTTTGGGCCCTTTATAATGGGTTTTTGTAATAACTTGAATTATTGAGACCTTGTAAAATATTTAATGAATAGTAACCCTGACGGACGGGAAAAACAATTTTGAGCCCACACTATGTAGTGCATGAGAAAATGAGTTTCGGAGTTGATATTATGATTATACGTACCAAATGAGTGTATGTAAATGATATTAGTTTTCGAAGAAAATGAACTTTGAAAAACGATCGTATTTATGACTCATCGAGGATTACAGGAATCGCAATATAACTACAAGATTAAAACCCTACGGATTTATATTCAAGTATGATAATTCAAAATATAAGGAATAAATACGAAAGGAATTACGTCACAAACCATTTACGAGTAAGTATTACGAAAACGTTTAAGCAACCGAGTGAACGCGTAATCGATTAAATAAACGTAACGCACTAACTAACCATGGTAAGAAAGTAACCATGGTTACTTCATCAAATAGTGAGCTAACCATAGGATGATCAAGCAAGCTAGCCAAATAGTATGCTAAGGAAGCTAACACATGTAGTTTAACTTGTAAGCTAGCAAGCTACTTGGATTTGTCCCCAAGATTTGCAACAAGGAATAAACCTAGAATGCTATACTAGGAAGAATAAAAATCAAGGGAAAGATATCACCACCCCATTTGTTGTGTATATGTTGTGAACTTGATGATTTCATTAACAAAACACCTTGATAGATTTTACTTAGTAAAAAATGTAGCACTCGACGGATAAGGATTATAGTCCCGACGGATGACTCAATATAGTCCCGATGGATGATGATTTATTATCCATCGAGTGAGTAGCTTATGTAAAAATAAGTCTGTAGCACATTTTTGCATACACATTGTTTAGATTTTGTAGTAGTACTCAAGTCATGTTGACTTTAACTAGATATGCAGAATAGGTTGATTAATTGTACATAGATGATGTCTTGTAATCCTGCATAAATGAAATGAAGTCAAGTGCCAGATTGCTACCCGATGGATGAACAACAATGCCATTCGACGGATGATCAACTAGACAACCCGACGGATGATCATGAACTCGACGGATGATCCTGAACCCGACGGATAAAGAATTCAAACATCTGTTGACAGTGACAACACAGTCACATGCATCGAGTGTATGTAAATGGAATGTGGAAGTCTATTCAACTGGGTTTTAGAGAACAAAGAAGTAGCACAGTATTAGACTTGATAGTTTTTGTTTTATTATCTTGTCCTATTGCTTTGTAATCTTGGTGATATATAAACCAAGAAGCAGCAAATAGAATAACTAACTAAGCAACCAAGGAGAAAAATTTTTGTAAGCTGAATTCTTAGCATTTCTCTGCATTCTTAGTCGTTCAACACTTGTAAGCAGCTGTGAGCTTTTTGCTACACAGAGTTCTCTCGAAATAAGTATTATATATCTCTGGTGGATACATTCAAATCCACCTGAAAGTTTTTAAAGACTTGCGTTTTTAATTACTTGTGTTTTGATTCATTTGAAGTTATTATTCCGCACTCTGCAAATCAATTCACACTGATATATATATATATATATATATATATATATATATTTAAGTTAGAACAATTTTATTTAAGAAAAAGTTTCAAGAATTCCATTCAACCCCCTTCTGTAATTCTTGTTGAATTGTTAAGGGACTAACACCATTTCCTAGAAGCAACCAAGGGAAGCAAGCATAAAAACCCCCCACCCCCACTTGTTTCCATTCGGCTTTTCAAGAAAGAAGGGAGGAATTCAAATTCAAATCTCAAAATCTAGCCGTGGTAAAATCATCCCATTAATTCTCAAGCTTCCTAACAATCAAACTAAGCTTTAGAAGTGGTATGGTTGGAATCTTGATGTTTAGTTAAGTAGATTTAAGGTTGGTTTTTGTTGCCTCAAGAACATGATGTTCTTGAGAGGAGTTTGTGTGTTGATGATGAGATGATGATTGTTGGCGGTTGTGTTAAGAGTTAGGACGTAAACGAAACCCCGAATGTAAACGTAACTCCGTTAAAACCAACAAATCATAACTTTAAGTTTCTGCAGAAAGTCCTGAAGTTGTAAACTGTAGTTTCTTAAAAAAATAACCCTTGATTATGGTAGACAATGTTATAAGGATCGTTTAGGCGCTTAAATCGCTTGATTCCGATTTACGGATCAAAAGTTATGGCCGTTTTACTAAAAGTTATTTACGTGACAAAAACTGCTATGATTTACGTACTTTGAAAATATAAAGGATCGACTTCAAAGTGTTCATAAATTATAAAATTTTTACAGAGAGTATTATTTTGAGTTTCCTAACTTCCATAAAAATTTCAAGTAAAAATAATAATTTTTCAATTTTATAAAAATATCGGAGCCGAGACCGCACGATTAGAAACCGTAGGATCCATAAGCGGAGCCGACGGTGATAATGAGAATGAACCTAAGATACTTAGAAAAATGAAGCGACCATGATGTGAATAATGACTTAAAGTAATAATAAGGGTAATATAAGTTGAGAGGGTGCATAATAAGTAGCGCGTGAGTGCGAGTCGCCGAAAATTAGAACGAGACCTAACGAATTGTGTTTATGGTTATAGATTTTCGAGCTGAACCTAGAGCATCCTCCACCTCGAGATACCCAGACAAGTTTACAAACCCAACTCCATTTACTGTTGTGTTGTGAAAGAATTATTTTATTATCATTGTATAAATACCAAGTTTGCCATGATACGTAGTTGTTGAATTTTCGCATAATGTAGCGATGTTGTACGATAAGTATATATCGTGAAATGTTAATTCCGCTTTAAGCGTGACGTATTATATAAGACCGAGAGTTGGTCGGGATTTTAAGACGAAAACCCGGGAGTTATTCCGGTGATATTATAGGACGATTATAAGTCCATCATAGCACGTTTTAAAGGGACTCAACGTCCACTTATGAAACATTAAAATACCTCATTACTTTTATTAAAACGATTTCCCAACGATCATATTCCCTGAACTATATTTTATTATTCGAATAATAAATACTATATACCTATTCCTTTATTACGGGAGAAGTATACTCCAACGATTATGCATTTCAGACCCGATTATACATGAAAGATTATTAACTACGTAGACATAAACTAGTTGAGGATTATTATTTTAAATATTCTTTTAGAGAGTAAACTCATTCGAGGTTTATTTATTTATCGATTATTATTTAATTATTTATTATTCATTAAAGGGTTTATTATTGATTTAAAAATCATAGATCTCGATTTAAAATATACTTCCTGATTTCGGAACATCATTCGAATAATTTCAGATCGTCGGTGAATATTATCCCGACTTATTTAATATTTTGAATATAGTTTCAAGGAGAAACTTTTCCCCCTTATTTAATTATCTGTTGACAACGGTCAACTCACATCCTTAGTACTTCCTCCGAAAGTCTCGGAAGTACGTATATACATACATACACTTATATCTTAGTGAGATAAGTTGTTTCTATCAACAAGCAAAACGCTTGGGGAACTTCGATATGGTTCGAGTTCTCGAGATTGATAGAATTATTTAAAAGGACAATGAAGGGGTAGACTCTTGTACTATGTGTGCTAGATGGACTACCAAAGGTACCGCAGGCGAAGGTACTCTGTGTACTCAGGAACTTGTGAAGTATGTGTATACCCAAAAATCGGACACGTAGCCCGAATGCGGCAAGGGTGATAACCGGGATACGAAGGTGTCATCCTTCTACTAGTAGAAAAGGTTACTATTATCGTATTACGACTGATCATCGTATGCGGTGGCTCCAACGAGTGTCCTAATTTCTTCCAATTGAAATTGTGATGTAATACCGTAACCCAAGCCTAGGTGTTGGGTTTTCTATTAAGGTATACACAGAATAATAAAATCCCCTAAATAACTGTTTTCATAAGAAGGTGTGTATCACCAAGGGAACATTATTTTCGAATAAAACATAATTATCATATATGATGTTTTACGCGGGTTATCATACAGTCATTTTCATACTGTACATTATTATGCGGGGCATTATAGCTCACACTTGTTTTCTTAAATTGACACAACACAGTAGTGAATCAAGATGCCTGCCATGAGAACCACAGCCAGGAAACGGGTAGGAAATGGTCAGCTGTTCCGTAGATTGTTTGGTGTTGTACCACAGGTAGTTCGAATAAGCTGGATTAGTTTTCAGTTATTTTTAGTTCGGCTTATTTATAAGTATGACTTATGTAAGGTAATAAACAAGAAAGGTATATTTGGCCGGCGGACCAGCCTTACTTAAAGGTTACTTTCCGGTAAGACTTAATCACTTTTGGGTTGTAATAATTATCATTTGATGGTTGAAATCACTCTAGTTATGAATGGTTTGTTTCCAAGACAATAACCTAAAAGTGTGTGTGTGTGTGATAAGTGTGGGGTCGCGAAGCGTGAGTATTTATATATTGTGGTGTTGGTTATGTGGTTGTAATAGTTAGATGGCGTGGTCTCCGAGATTCCTGATCCCGGATTTTGGGGCACCACAGTTTTATTGTTAACCCAATTCGGGTATAGTTAATGCGATATCAATTACACAATCAGGGTTTATTTTATTCTATATCAATAGGGCTGTTCACGAACCGAGCTGTTCGCGAACAAGTTCGAGCTCGGCTCGGTAATAGCTCGGTTCGGCTCGGTTCGTTAAGAATTCGAGCTCGAGCTCGAACACGAAAATCTGTTCGGTAAGAAAACGAGCTCGAGTCGAGCTTTTTGTAGGCTCGGCTCGGGCTCGGCTCGAGCTCGGCTCGAACTCGTTCCGCTCGAATTCAGCTCGATAAAGCTCGAAAAAATACAAAAAATTCAGAATATTTTTATAATATACAACCATTTATGTTAGATAGATACATAGATATACAACCAGAGAGATGCAGACCATATTAGAATCTTCGAATAATCACTTGAACTTTGGTTTATTTGCATCATAATCCGGAAAACCCATATCTACACTTGCAACTCAAAATGACAAGTACGAATATGCAAACCCCAAACAGAATCAACAAACTATAATACTTTTAATCGATTTTAAACCACAAAACTTCGAATATACAACTAGAGTCCCAGAGAGATGCATACTATACATTCTATCGACTTCAATCAAATTGTCGGAATTAAAAATACACCCCATCAAGTCAATAGAGAACAGCAACTTTGTTGGATGTCAAGTTGTGTTTATGTGTATTCAATACATGGTGTCTGCTTGTGTTTTTCCGTGTATTTTTGATTGAAAATCTAGTGTTTTGATAGGCGGAAGTAGAGAAACTGATGATGATGATGAGAGAGGCTGAGATACAGAAATAAGGATTGGGGGAGATAACATAATTTAGGTTTAGTTTTTTAATTTGGGTTGGGCTTAAATCTGGGCCGGGTTTCAATAGTTGGTGTGGGTCAAAAAATGGAATTATTTTTATTTGTTAACGGGCTGCTCGTTTACGGCTCGAGTTCGGCTCGACTCGTATTTGTTCGCGAACAAACTCGTGTTCGGCTCGTTAGTTAACGAACTCAGGCTCGAACACGTTTTTTTGTTCGATAAGAAAACTCGGCTCGGCTCGGTTCGTCAGCAAAAAAAAAATCGGCTCGTTTACGTCAAAACTCGGCTCGGCTCGGTTCGTGGACAGCCCTACCTATCAATACTCAAGAAAAAGTAGTGTGCAAGAACCTTTTATATAAATTGACGCAAAGAAGGGAAGGAGGGTTTTGTTGCTACAGAGAGTGAGAGATAAATTCAATCAATCTAGATATTTGAAGAATATTTTAGAAAATATTAAATTTGGATTACAATCCATTCATCGAAATCTAAAGTATATTGAAATTAACAAAAAAAAATCATCTCGATCAGTAACACCAGGAGTTTGTAGATATGCCCATTTGCAGCATATAAATAAAACAAAAAATCACCCCGAGTTATAAAGAGTTATCTCCAATAGTCACAGGTTCCATTTTTATTATATCTGAAATCAAATATCACTTGTATATATAATACAAGTTGTATTAGCTTGAAAATACAGTAGTACGTCAAAATAAAAAGGTAATTATTGAATTATTTTTATTGATGATGCATGCTTGCCTTGTCATGTATCTATCTACTCATGCCCTCTTGTATGTATGTATCCATGTGTTTGAAACTACTATAAATACGTGTTGTGCTGTGTTGTTTGTCATTTCAATTTCACAAGGCTGGCTTTTAATTGCTGTTTGTTTGTTGGGAGTTTGGTAAGTTTACAGTAGTAGCTGTGAAAGAGAAACAGTAAAGTACTTGTGTGTTTGTTGCGTCTGCACCTATTTATCCCTCCCTGCTCTCATACCATGTTACATGTGTGTATAATATATATATCTATATGTATGTATATATGAGTCATCGTGTCTGTGTTAACTTCTTCTTCTTCTTGATTTTATGTTCTTTGAACGCAACATTCAATTTGTAAATCTCTCTCTCTTTCCGTGTTTGCACCTTCTTGTTTCCCACTAATTCTCTAAATGAATTATGATTCCAAAAATGTGTGACTCATATTTTGTTGGATTACATGTGCAGGATTTCCAAACCATTTTCAAGGCATACACAAACAAGCTTGCAAAGGGTGAGTTCCTCTTTATCTTTTACGTGTCAGATTTCCCCTATATATATTCTTATTACGTTATGCCATCCAAATCCAACCTTATTTTTGTCACAAAACCTTCAAACTTGATATTTGCTGATGTGATTCGGTTAACCTGTACTAGGAATATGTAAATGTTTTAAGAGTCTCTTTCTATGAAAATATTAGCAAGTACGAGTCCTGCCATTGCGGGTACGATCATTACTCATTAGTGCATAGTTCTGGGATTCAACTTAAACATTTAAGTAACATGGATGCAGCCATAAGTATGATCAACTTACTCTCTTTCCCCGCTTTTCTCCAACAAAACTATGGATTTACAAGTGCATCTAGAATCTTGCCCCTTTGTAAACCTAGACGTTTAATAACGTAATACCTTTACTAGCTAGCCACTGATCATTTTCATGTGCATACTGAATTTCAGTTATAGCTTTTCTTGTCAAAAATAACTTGGAACATATTACGTGTAGATCTAGTGTTTAATAATTTTATGTTACAGATTCCTAATATCTTACCTAGTTGCATGTTTGCTATTATCACATTTGTACAGATTGTATTAGACTATATGTAGCTAAAAGTTAGCCAGTGTATCAGACTATCAGTATCTTTGTAACTGTAGGTTAGTGAGGATTGCGTACCCTGATGCTCAGGTAGTCATGCGTTTAAGTATTCTGCAACACTGAAACTTAACTATGCTCAATAAAAATTTAACTCTGATTTTTATTTCTCATTAAATGAGAATATGTATATAATAGTTTGATATGTGTCCTCAGAGATGAACAAGTATTGAAGCCTGAATTGCACATAATGAGCACTCACTTCTTTGTTTCTAATATCAGTCCAGAAGAAAATGGCAGTTACTTATGTTTATTCCTCAGTGTATTATTGTTGTTCGTTTTCCTCCAATCTTCACTTGTATTAGGAATTGAGACCATTACATCTATGTCAATTGTCAACTGTACCTTTGCCTCTCGGGAAGGTTCCGATATATAGTCTTAGCCTGTAGCAAATACAAATAATACACCAGATTCTAGGTTTGTACTTATTGAACAGATTTATAGTTGAATCAGTTACCGTGATTCTAGTTTTGTACTTACTGAACGGGTTTATAGTTAAATCAGTTACTGTGATTCTAGGGTTTGTACTTGTTGAACGGAGTTATAGTTGAATCAGTTACTGTGTCATCCTTTTGTGCTCAGTTACTGTCTTTGTCATCCTTTTGTGCTCTGGCTTTGCAAATGTGGTTAAGTGCTTTCTGGATTACTATCAAGTTTTAGGCTATCAGAGATTTATAAAAACGTGCTACTTAGCAAAAAAAAAAGGAGATAAATCACCTGTTCAAGCCTACTGAGTCATTTGTGAGGAATTCCTTTCCCTCGAGAGAATTAAAGTGATTAAAATAGTACATCTAATGGCGTGGATATAATTGTTAAAACCTGGTGTCACTTTTCGGGATCTCTCTTTCATTTCTCATATGCTAGAAAGAAAATATTTTGTCATCATAATGTAGAAGTAAAAAGAAGGCCTTTTTAATCATATTTTTTATTCAGATAGGTATTATCTTATTAATTTATTCATGAAAAGTCCTATGCCCTTGATTCGTCGTTAGCTTTATTAAGACTCACGAAAAAGTTTCAATACAGTTAAAAATAACAGAGCTTGGAGGGAACAATCAACATAGAATTAGAAAGATTGGAAAACAATATAGTTTTCAACATTAAAGTCATTGATTAGGATGTTGTGAAATTTCTGAGCACATCTGGGGCTTACCATGTAATTCTAAATTACTGTCAGTCTATCACTGTAAAGCTGTCTTATTAGCAGTGTTAGTTTCTTTAAGCAGTGTAGGCAAGACACTGTTTGTCAGGGCTTGTTTGGCTCAACTTAACAAATTAAATAGTGCAACTTATAATGTTTATCTACAAGTTACCAATGAAAATGAAATAAAAACACTACAAGTGCTAGTTAATGAGGGTAATCGATGCATGACAACTACTATTTTAAAGCTATACAACGAGACATGCATGCTCTATCCAGTATCCAACTTAATGCTTATATATGTAGTAAAATGACAAGTGTTAATATACCTAACCTGCGTTCCCGGAATTTGAGCTTTCAAGTCAGTAAACATCTGCAGATAAATAGAAATTAGCTTTACTCAGTATATTATCCCAGTAAAACATGTCATTCTTCACAGTTTATGCAGTCATCATATACAATGTGCAGTTTTAGGTAACATATAGAAAATGTACAGCTCTCAAATCTAATTTCCTACTTGCTGCTTCCCATGGAGGCTAACTATAATGTCAGGGTGTACCAGACTATGTGCCACGAGCACATTGGAAGATAGATTACACTGCATATGATTGAAAAGTCTTATACACTAGAGTATACACAAACAATAGGTTTGGAATCATATTTTCATATTCTTAGTTTTATTAAAACTTTTTTGTAACAGCTTAGGATAACTTAAGACTGAAAATTCAAGACGTGTCAAAAACCCCTTGGCTATGGCCTAAAGAAACCAATACTTCTTAACACTGCAGCCAAATAATTGCATATGGCACGCCTATAACAAAAATACACATGACCACACTTTTATACAACGGTTGAGAGTGTTTAAAACACTGATGTTGTAGTCTTCACTAGTTATTACATTAATCAAGTTGGTAAAATATATAGCTTCCTCTCCACTAAAATTTTTAAGGGACGCGGAGTTGCATTGGAGGACCGATTTTTTATCCCAACGTAAGAGGGGTTTACATTGAAGTTGCTCTTACTAAAAATAAACTTAATGTAAAATAATTAGTTTCATCACGAGTAAGGCTTGAACTTCGCTATGTGCTTTAGAATCATCTCTTGTTAACTAAGTAAATGAGACCATCTTTTATTTTCATATTTTGGTACTTAACTACAATTTTATGCTCAATTCGACTTTTTAAGCAACTCTCTCTAAATTTATTTTATATTTAAAACTACTTTTCATTTTTTAAGGAAAAGTATGCCCCGGATCATGGATGCCCCATGCCATGGCTTGTATTGCTTACCCTCAGGGCCAGCCCTGTTTTTCTTTTACAAATAGGTCTCCATTATATTTTAGTAATCCAATTATTGATTAACGTAAAGGCTCTAACGAGCCTTACAGATATACAACTCAAATCGAACCACTTAAATTTGTCGAAAGCCATATCAGCAACAGTCCTGCCACACAGATATGAGAAAATGACCAACCAAATGACCCATTAAATGGTATCTCATCACCGTTTTTAAAATTTACAGCACGTGTTTTCAATAAGTTGTGAAATGTGATTGTCTCTAGTGAATTGTAATTACAAACTGATAGGCTTGATATCTTCTTTAGTTCTTCGCCAATTTATTGACACTTTAGATCTGGATTGGCTGGAAGAAGCACTAACCATGTTAGTTTACACCTGAATCTCAACCAAACTAAATTGAAGAAGCAGTGACCTTACCAGTGATACTGTGCCATCAAGTTTGTTGTATAATTTCATGATCACGACTACAGAATATCTGTTTTAAAAAAAACCCTGTAATTCAGGGTAAATATGAATCAAAGCTACATTTGGGAATGAGAATCCTTTCTTAGAATGTGTGAGACTACTTCCAGTTAATTTGGAGTGGGCAAGGAAAAAATTCATATACAAATGTTAGTTATTAAACTTGATGCTTTTATATGTAGTAAAATGACAAGTGTTAATAAAGCTAACCTGTGTTCCCGGAATTTAATCTTTCAAGTCGGTAAATATCTGCAGATAAATAAAAATTAGCATTACTCTGTATGTTATCCCAGTAATTCATGTCATTCTTCACAAAAATTATGCAGTCCTTATATACAATGTGCAATTTTAGGCAATATATATAGTGTACAGATCTCAAATATAATTCCTGCTTTCTGCTTCCCATGGAGGCTAACTAAATAATGTCTTAGGTATCCATGTGAAGTGTTGTGAAGGTTCAGCCAACCTAGGGAAAGTTTAGCGTGCCTATTTTCCGAATAACCTTTAATAGAAGAGGATTCACAGAGGTATCTGAGAATATTGTGGTCTTTCAATATTTTCCTAGGAGGCTTGAAATTTGAAGATTCAACACTAAACATGATAATAATTAAATTGCAAGACACTTCAGATTATTTTCCAATTGTTATATCTAAGTTCTGATGCAGGGATAATTCGTTAACTGTTGAAATTGTGGTGCACACTGTGATCTATTAGTCCAGTTTGTCAATTTTCCTCCTGTACTAATTTGATTGCCCCTGGTGTACTTTTTGTTTGGTTACGTCTTACTTAAATTTTAGAAAATGAAGTATTGGGTTAATTTTATATGTTCTTTCTGGCTCATTTATCCACTAATATTTTGTTTTGGTCCATCTTTCCATATGTTCAGAAAGATGGTGACGAAAAAGGTGGATCTTCGATCTGATACAGTAACCAAACCAACAGAAGCAATGAGAGCTGCAATGGCAATAGCTGAAGTTGATGATGATGTATTGAATTTTGACCCAACTGCTCGTCGTCTTGAAACTGAGATGGCAATGATCACAGGGAAGGAGGCAGCACTATTTGTTCCGTCAGGCACTATGGGGAATCTCATCAGTGTGCTTGTTCACTGTGATGTAAGAGGGAGTGAAGTAATACTTGGACATGATTCTCATATCGCTGTTTACGAAAATGGTGGCATCTCCACAATTGGCGGTGTTCACCCAAGGACTGTGACGAATAATAAAGATGGTACTATGGATATTGAATCGATTGAAGCTGCCATTAGAAACAAGAACTTTGAAATATGTTACCCAACTACTAGACTTATCTGTTTGGAGAATTCACATGCCAAGTAAGTGTGGTTTATTGTTAAGCGATTTTATGTGAAACTCTTTTGGCATAAAGTCATATGCAAGCAGTGCCGTCTATATATAGATATATATATCCTTCATAGAATGACAAAGCTCAGTATGTCATCTTCGAAGTATATTTATGCTGTTCTCAACAGCTGGTCAGTCTAAATTTGCTTTTTGGTTTGTCGCAAAAAATTAACATGTCTTTTCTCTCTCATGTACATATATTTATTAAAGTAAAGGTTGTTCCTCTGCATATATTTTTAGTTTTCCAAAAGCTTAGGGAAAAATATTCTCTTGCCTATATATAATTTTAAGGGACAGCTCTCCATAGTCCATACATGATTTTCTTGGGTACTTGAAATACGTTTTAAGGGGAGGGAGAGGTGATAATGGAACTCTAAACCCCTTCTGGCACGAGGAGGTCCTTTGCCACCAGTTACTCCTAATTCTCACATAAGATGGCTGTTATTGACATTTATCCTCGAACATATATGATTATGGTACCTGACGTCGATCCTTTGCACCCCTTATCATTTTTGGTCAATGCAAATATTTTAGGGCGTGGACTGTAGGAATATTTTTTATAAACTTGTACACCTCGCACACACACACATTATAATTAAAGAAGGGACAGTTACACACAATTTCCTTGTAGCACTATTATATAGAAATCTGTGTTCACTGTGTATATTTCATTTATTTCGAAAAAAGTCCACCATCATTCATTAGTCTAAATTAAAAACCTGTATGGTGGCCGCGGTTCCATTGGCAAGCAAAGTATATAAATAGTTGAACTATGTGTAAAATTTGAAGGCTATTTACTGAATAGATTCTTAAGTTTGTAAATAGCCCAATGTCATTAGGAAGGAATTAAAAATGTCAAGCTATTAGCAAACAGAAAAATTAAAAAGAACGAATAATGCCAATACATGTGCACAGAACACAGATTAAAGCATTGATTATATAGCTTTTAGAGTAATTTGTAATTTATCCCAGAGTCAAGTATTGGATTTTCTGGTACTTGTACTCTTTGTTGTTTGTACTTAGTGTACTGTACTGGTGCTAAGCACGTAAAAATGGGTGTTTTGTAAATAAGAAATCATGGGATGCATTATCATTTCATTCTCGAACAAACTTAATTTTCTAAAACATCTGCTGAAGTGACATTTTGTTGTTTTTAATTACTATAAACTCTAGTTTTTATGCCTACCTTTGCATTGTTGTAATCTAACCAGAAATGCTTCGCTGTGCACAGTTCTGGTGGTCGGTGCCTTTCTGTGGAGTATACCGACATGGTTGGGGTTTTAGCAAGGAATTATGGGTTAAAGCTTCACATTGATGGGGCCCGTCTGTTCAATGCATCAACAGTGAGTAGCTTAGTATCAAGAAAATAATCTACTAGTTTTTAATTGGAATGATAGTGTACTGTTGAGATATAAATTCTAATCAGGAGTGGTAACTAGAGAGAGACAGATAGAGAATAACTAGCTTTTTACATACAGTCATACTGAGAATGTGAATATTAGAAATTTTATATCTTCAGTGGTGGTATTAGGCTTGTTTCTTTTAAGATTGTGAAGAAATTAAGAGTAAACATAAAACACTTGTAGAATCTTGGGGAATATTGTGTATTTGTGTGTGCCTGTGGTGTGTGTTAAAATTAAGATAAAATAACTAGAAGATATGTAACTAATTAAATTTATTCATCCAGGCACTTGGTGTTCCAGTTCATAGGCTTGTGCAGGCTGCTGACTCAGTTTCGGTAGGTCATGTATTAGCCAAAATTATGCAATATTAACACATTCTAGTTGTAAATTTCTTGTTTCTGAAATTTTTTATTATTCCTTCAGAGTATTTTAAACTAATTCTATCTTAAATCACATCCATGAATTATATATGAATTGATACCTTCCCCAGTATCCCATATATCTTTTAATAAATGTTTCTTTTTTTTCAATGACGTATGTGGCTAGGTATGTCTGTCTAAAGGTCTTGGTGCTCCAATTGGATCAGTAATTGTAGGCTCAAAAAGCTTCATAGCCAAGGTATAACAGATGTAAAAGCAACGATGAGTTAAACATTGTTTAAATTACTGCTGATTAAGTGGCTCATTTCTAATGTTCTTGTAGGCAAAGATTCTTAGGAAGACTTTGGGTGGTGGAATGAGACAGAGCGGTGTCCTCTGTGCAGCCGCACTCGTAGCATTGCAAGAGAATGTTCAGAAGATTGAGGGTGATCACAAGAAAGCAAGAACTTTAGCAGGTTTCCTCTTGTTTTGAATGCAATTCTTTGTCTGGAAGGAGTTATAATGCATAGTATGATTACTAAACAAGCAGCCCCCTCTCCCTTCTCCCCGTGTATAGTTGAAACCACACTTTGAAAATGTCCCCTCAGCTTTAGTGTAAGCTACATCTAGTAACTTATTTTGATTTTTTTTGAAGAGGGACTCAATAATATCAAAGGACTAAAGGTGGATCTTGATGCTGTGGAGACCAACATTGTAAGTAGCCTGCTCAAATAGTCAGATTTTGAATAATATCAAATAGTTGTGTTTTCATTAATGCCATTATCTGAAAGTTATTAATGTAATCATGATTAATGAGACTTGGTAGTCCTAAATCCGTTTTCATATCAAACAATTCCAATTCACCATTCATCCATATATCACACTGGAGCATCAAGTATAATGTCCTGCAGGACCCCGTCCACGTAACGATTAGAAACCTTACTTTGATTTTTTTTATTCCAGTTTCTTTGTGAACAGTTTATTGTGTCATACAGTGTGCATCATCGTAACAGAAGGCTTAAATACGTAACTTCTTCCACATATTTTTTATCATGCACATACTCAGTTTCCTTGCCTCGGGCGGAACTTGGAATTGTCCAACATGGACACCTATCCAAGAGTCGGATTCTGCACTAATTTAATAATTTATGAATGTTTTGGCCCAAAATAAAGTGCGAAGTGTCCATATGCATTTAAGAGTGCCAATTGTGGATCAGTACTCGAGGTGAAATAAGATTTATGAGTAACAAAGCACATACTTAACTTTGTGCATGAAAATGTTTTTTGAGAGGATATATGAGGGCTCTATAAAGAACTTTATCTGTCATTGTTAATAATATCCTTAAAAGTTAAAACAAAATATATCAAGTTATTGAATTTGTGTCTCCCATTGCTTAAAATTAATCATCTAAAGGGCATGTCAAGACTCAAGTCTGTATATAATCATACTTAGACAAGTCACTTAATGTGGAACAAACTTTACCCCAAATATGAAGACTTTATTTTTCATTGAGTTCCTACATGTTTATTACGATGTGTTTTTTATTGTCGTATCGGTTCTTTATGCTGTTGCTTAGTCCCTCTGTTTTAGAAGTGTATTCCTTACTGAACATTGATTTGTATTCTTCTCTTACTATAGTGATGATTATATGACTTTGCAGAAACTACTAATATTTTCCAATAGCTTTGCAATTCTAAAATAATAGTGAACTGCATTGACTTTGGAATTCCCTCAAATTGACTGTAAAATGTCAACAACTGAGAGATCATCATCTTGAATATGGAAATATATTATCCATGACATTCTTCTTTGTGCAGGTGTTTTTTGATATACTAGAGGAAGCAAATATCACTGCACAAAAATTATGCAACATATTAGAAGAACATGACATACTTCTGATGCAAGATAAGCCAAAAAGGTGTGTACCACATGTTTCAGTAATCATATGAACTCAGGCGCTAGTTTATGCAAAAAGATGTTTTTTTGGTGTTAATATAGGTAGTTATCTTTATACTGCAGATGCCACTAGATGATAAAATTCAGTATAACTCCATCTTTGCAGCATGATGAAGATGTGACAAGCACTATTTGTTAGACTGGAAATGATCTAGTATGACATTTTACAATTTCACAAATTTTTTCAAAAGAATATATTCAAGAGTGGCATGTAAATTTTCCAAAATTAGATTCCTGATGACCTATCAGAATTTAAGGGAAAACTTTTTGTAAAAGCAAACACATCTTAACACTATTAGCTACAATCTACAAGTGTTCTCAAATGCATTTCACAGTTGTAGGTTGTTAGAGAATTTGCAAATAAACAAGTTCAACTTCCTTTTCAGTTGGTGTCATTAAAAGTTTTAATAGGTTCATTGCAAACATATAGGAATAGATCATAATGCTTGTTTTACGGATTGATATTTAATATGCTATGTAACCGTACAGTTGGTTAGAGTTATCGATATATTTTCTGTAATTTGTAAGTATCCTATGATGCAGGCTTAGGATTGTCCTTCACCACCAGATTTCTGCTAGTGATGTACAGTTCACCCTATCATGCATTCAGGTACATTACATTTTGCCTCAAATCGATATTCATGTTTCTCCCTCCATCGTCAGAAGATATCCTTTACATAGTTTGTATACTATTATTATTTTGATAAGATCCTAAAGTGTAACGGTAGGACCGTATATTATGTTGTTGATACATTGCAGAAAGCTGTAAATGGGGTCTCGCATGGGAATGGTCTCGCTTGAGGAGGGATGCTCAAATATCTCTATGACGAGGGATACTGAAATATCTCTATGACGATACTCATCAAATTGTTAGAACTCAGTAACATTAGAATCGTGTGAAGCTGTCATTTTCACCTGAATGCCTCTTTGAAATAGTTTTTTATGGCATTGGGAGGAAAGGAGCATATTTATTACATTTCATAATCTTGTTTGCCAAACATTTACTATGTTTTTATACCTTGGATGTGCACAAATCTCATTTTCAATTGTATTCATGAAAAATAATACTCCTTCCGTTCCTTTTTAGTTGTCACATTTGACTTTAACCAAGTCAAATTGACTAAATTTTGATCAAAGTTTATTAATCTTTTATAATTAAAAAAAAATTACATCACAGGTAGATTTGAAAGATTTAACAATAATAAGACACTATAAATTTGTATAAATGGGAGAATGAGGTCCGGTTTGATCAAATATTCTAAAGATAATAGGTATACATATCTTGATATTTTGGGTTAAGATTGGTCTAGAGACTCAGCTTGATTTTATCAAGCAATCTTTGAATAACTTCCATTCCCAGTTTTTATAAAAAATGAATGATATAAACAAAACACCCATTGAGTTATGAGGCATGTTTATAACTGCTGAAAACAACACGGTAAAAACATAAACTACGTCATACTGATGGTGTACAAATGGAATGCAAATGGGAAAGGAAAGTAGACAGACAAGGTTAAGATTTAATTTTATTCCGTGCTAAACCAAATTTCAAGGGGGCTTTTGAAGCCTATTAGTGGTGTTGCTAAAGAAGATAAATGTCACTTCTATGATAATAATTGGATGATTGGAAGTTAAACTGTCGAGCTTATTTGGAAGATTTAAAGAAGAAGACCATCAATGGTCAATCTTCATGTATCGAGTTAGAATTGAAGCAAAGTTGGAGTAACTCGATACCTAATTTTTGCCCATAAGGCAAAGTTGAGAAATTAGTAAATTGTTAATACGTGCCCGCCTTTAGCGGATACATTATATCAATTTCTTGTTAGAAAAAAAATATTGTTCATTTTATTTAAATAAATAACTAGTTATTTATTCTATTTCAATGATAAGGCTTATAATGTTGCACAATTAGTTTAACAAATTATATGTTCTAATATGACTCAAATCAAACATTAACTCTAACATTGTCATTAAGCCATATTATGAGAAACATATTTCTGAGTTACATTTAGATGCATACTTGCATAAGTTTGATTTTGAATCATACGAAAGATGTGAACCTTGTCTCATTGGAAAAATGACTAAAGCTTCTTTTACATGATAAGGTGAAAGGGCCACCGAAAGATTAAGGCTTATACATTGTGATGAATATGGTCGAATGTGTACGATGGTAAGGGGTGGTTTATATTACTTCATAACGTTTACTGATGACTTCAGTAGATATTAATATATATGTCTTATGAAGAATAAATCTAATTCTTTTGAAGTATTCAAAGAATATAAGGCCGAAGTAGAAAATCAAACAGATGAAAGTATAAAAGTTTTACGATCAGATCGTGGAGGAGAATACTTAAGCCTCAAATTCAAGAGTTTCTTGAAGGAGTGTGATATTGTATAGAACTTACTCCTTCTGGAACACCTCAATGGAATAGAGATTCTGAGAGGAGAAATCGTACCTTCTTGGACATGGTGCAATCGATGATGAGTCAAGCAGATCTTCCAATTAGTTTATGGGGTTATGCTCTAGAAACAACTGCATATACACATAACTGAGTTCTGACAAAAGCGGTTCAAAAAACTTCATATGAGATATGGACTGAGAAACGTCATGGCATGTCATTTATGAAAATCTGGGGACGTGAAGCGTTTGTGAAATGTTTAGCCTCTTGCAAGCTTATACCAAAATTAGATAGATGTTATTTTGTGGGATACCCAAGTGAGACTTAAGGGTATATTTTTTACAATCCTTTCGAGAACAAAGTGTTTGTTACTCGGACCGCTGTATTTCTTGAGGGAGAACTACTTTCTAAGAAAAAAAGTGAGAGGACAATACATCTCGGTGAAGATCGAGAACCACATGATAACATTGAATCAGAGTTGGAACAAGATCAGGATGTACATCAAAATGTTGAAAGTAATCATGTTCAGGAAACACAGGTTGTTCGTAGATCTAGTAGGATTCACTATAAGCCCGAAAACAATTATGGATTTCTCTTGACTCAAGATGGTGATGTGATGCTTACGGATAATGATGAGCCTCTCACCTACCAAAATGCTATGAACAGTCCAAACTCCAAGCGATGGTTGGAGGCCATGAAATTTGAGATGGAATCGATGTATTAAAATAAAGTATTGGCTTTAGTTGATCCACCCGAAGGGGTAAAACCTATAGGGTGCAAGTGCATTTTCAAGAAAAAAAAACCCGACATGGATGTTAAAGCACAAACCTATAAGGCGCGACTAGTGGCAAAAGGTTTTAAATAAATTCATGGTATAGACTATGATGAGACTTTTTCACCAGTTGCTTTGGTCAAGTCCATCAGGATTTTTCTAGCTATAGCTGCTTACTTTGACTATGAGATTTGGCAAATGGATGTCAAATCGCTTTCTTATATGGGAGCCTTCAAGAGGATGTATATATGTTACAACCTGAGGGTTTTTGTAATAACCCCAATTTTTGTAATCCTGATGAATAGTATGTTAGGTCACACAACACTATAAAAGGGGATTGAATACAGTGTTTATACAATCAAATCGATTTAACACATCTTAGTTATAATATGAACTGTTGTTCTCTCTCAGTGATGAACAAATATCACTAAGAACTGCTAGGTTACAATGTATAATCTTCTCGATAATGATAACACATATAGTGTAAATCCTAAGTCTGTGTTTATATACTACATAGTTACAAGATATATTCTAATTGATATGGAATACAATTCAGTCTCCTAAAATATATCAATCAGATATCTTCTACAAGTCTTCCAGTCTTCTAACTCTTTCTATGCACATCTTCTTTTGTTTTAGTCTTGATCTTCTCCTGTAAATCAGCTTCCTTCTTTAACTGAAAGTCTTCCCGCACTTAAGTTCTGATATGACCTTAAGTTCTGATATTAAGTTCTGACTTCCAGTAAGTCCTGATTTCAGTAAGTCCTGATTTGTCCTGTTGTTAAGTTCTGAAAACTAAACACAAATTATATTAGACATGACATCTCAAATATATCTAACAATCTCCCCCAACTTGTAAATTATGCAAAATATACAAGTTAATAGATTTGATGATGTCAAAAATATTTAAGTACAAATGCAATAAGAGTTTAACTGGATAACTAACTACAATTTACAATCCTTGTAGCTTTTATCAATCTCACTAAGTCAATCTAAATCCAAAATGATTCTTGACAAAACTTAATATCAGCTTTTCTTCTTTACTCCTCAGGATTTGAGCCATTGTAGTCTTGACTTGCTTCATCTCTTCATTCTGACTCCCAATCTGATAGTTTGCAGTCCTTAAAGCAGAGATATGGTTTCTTTCTAAACCATCATTCAGTCTTATTACCCTTGGGTGAGAAGAATCTTCATTATAGCACAGACATTTCTCATTTAGTAACACTTCAAGCTTAGCAGAATCCTTCCTCATTGGAGTTTCACTTCCATCATCTTCAACAATATTAGGAATGAATTATGTAACTCTTGAACCAGAAATTCTTGCTTTATCCATGATGATCTTCAATATGAAATTTGACCATCTCCTGGTAATATCAGACTTTACCTCTAAAAGGTAATGAAAGAATTGAAGTTCTTTCAGTGATATATTTAGCACATCTGATTCTGGCATTTGATATGTCCTTCCATCTTCTAGAAAAAAAATCAGATTTTCCTTGACATTGTGCTTATCATGAACATCCAGTACCACTTGAACAGAGATGACCTTATCAAGGTGTTTCTGTGTAACATCTTCAAGAGGTCTGTCAGTCAACATAAATGGATCTCTTGTAAGCACTTCAACTCCTGTTTTGATCTTAGCTTCATCAGAACCTAGTCCAGCTCTATCCCTTGCTTCTCTGGCTTTCAATCCAACAGTCATGAAATCAGATAACAATCGGCATTTCTTTGGATCTGATGGTTTAACATTTTTCCACAGAAGTTTCTTTTTATCAGCTACTTCCATCTTGTCTAAATCAACTTGAGCACTGTCAGAGGTTGATGTCTTGACGACTTTATCAGAACTTGCTATTTTTGTTGCAGCTTGAAATTCTTCACTCTGAATAACTTGAGCTTTGTCAGAGGTTGTCTTGGATTCTTCGGAAATCTTCCTTCTTTTCAGAGTTTGAACATTTTCATCTTCAGCAAGAATATCATCAGTAACTTGAACTATTTTGCACACAGGTTTTATCAGATTTTGAGGAATTTTCATCTCCTGTGGCTTTATAGGTTCATCAACTTTTACCTTTCCTTTATCTTTGGGATCAATCTCAATCTGTGATCTTGTTTTGGGCTTTCGTGTCATATCCGGGATATATTGTGTAATTATTTTTGCTATTAAATAATTATTATGTGTGTTCAGTATCTATTCTGTGAGATAATTGTTAAGTGTTATCTGTACTTGGATATTCAAAAATAATATTAATTGAGTATTTTAATTTTTATATGTCCAAAATAAAATATAGATAATTGTCATATCTTCCTAATGATTTTGATGTTGATTTATGGATTTATAAGAATCATACGAAAATTCTAAAATCTTTTTCCGAGTATTTAAAATCTATTTTATAAAAACGGGAACCAACTGACGTCAACCGTTGTTACGTTTTTGGAACCCGAAACTCTTCCGAGAACTCCTTCCTAACCGAATTGTAATATTCCGAGCATATTCCATGTTTCGACTTTTTCGATCCGGCGTATGGTTTATTCTGCGCGGGTCCCGGCGCAATATTTTCGATACAATATTCGTTTCGTTAAATTAATAAAACCCGTATTTTCGATAAATGGGAGCTTTTTATTAAACTATCCAAATTATCACTTCGTAGTACGTGTAACCAGGCGCTGAGACCAAGACCGCAGTACAAATTGTACTGATTTTGATAATTATCCCGAAAATCGATACCGTTTGGATCAGTTTTTATAAATAAACATACCGTTTTATATCCGGAATGATCCAACGGGATACTAATTTTCCGTAATTATAAATAGCCTTTTTCCGTATTTTATTTCGTATCAAAATCATTTGCAGATAGTTAATTATATAATTTTCAGAGAAAAACCCTAATTACATAAACTGTTCTAAGAATCAAACAGCAAAACGAAGGCGTTACCAATCTCTGTTTTCAAAGCTTGAGTAACAAAAACGAAGGATTTGAAGTGTTTTATCAGATTCTGAGCTTTGTTTCACTGTAGAATCAAAGGTTTATTTTCTGAAAATTTATTTATTTTTGAATTAAATTAATTAAAAATATGAATTTTTGTTCGGATGATTGTTTGTATGATTTGATGATTGCATGTTGTAGAGCTTGTTTTCCTGATAATTTTCATATGTCATACGTCTGATTTGGAGTTCAATAACATGTTCACAATTGAGTTTGATTTTCGAATTTTAAAATTAGGGTTTATAACCCGTTTGAATGTTCTTAATTGAAATTTGGGGGTTTTTTATTCTGAAATAGATTGATGTTGTGGTATAGTGTATTGTATTCTCTGTGAAATTTGCAATCTAGTCGTACAAGTTTCATGAATCAACGAGTTCTATAGAGAAGTGAGTTGTGTTTTAAAGTTTACGTCGAACCCGCCGGAAACCGGCGAGTTTCTTGATCAAATTCCGGCCAAGTCTGGGGTTATTGATGAATTTTGATTGCAGATATAGGTTCCTGGTGTTGTGTAGTTTAATTCTAGAGGTGATGGTGGTGGAAGGATGCCGGAGGTGAGTTCTCCGGCCATCCCCGACTTTTCCGGCGACTAGAACTGCAAAATTGCAGTTTGGTCCCTATACTTTTGAAAATGATGAATTTTGGTCCCCCAGGTTTCCAGACTTTGCAAAAATTAGATTCATGTTTTAAAAATGTTTAAAAATCATATTTCCTATTTATTTTTATTATAAAAATTCATTTTTAATTTCTGAAAATTCTAAAAATTAGTATTTTAATTCCGAAAATTATTTTTAATTCAGAAATAAATCTGAATTAATTAGTTAATTAATTTCAGCTAATTTTTAATTGATTAATTGGTCAATTAAATTGGAAATTAATTGATTAATTGATTTAATTAATTATTAATTGATTTTAATTAATTATTTAATTAGATTTAATTACTTAAAAATGATTTAAAAATTCCGAAAAATAGTTTCGAGCTTTAAAATATTATTCTAAATTATTTTGAAGGCTCGATAATTAGTATAAAATTGTTTCGGAGCCAGAATTGGCCAAGCGAACCCTGTTTATTAACCCGAAATTGATCCAACGACCCGTTTTAATTCTGAAAAATGTTTTAAAAATCATTTTAAATACCCGAAAACCTAATTATGACCCGAGACTTCTTTATAAATGATATGTCATTGATTTCGTGATGTATTATGTGTTATACGTGACTTGTTGATTGACTATCAGTCTCTATATTCGGTGTTTACTTGATTATGGCATAGTTTTCAATCTGTTAATCAGATTTGGGTAAAACGAAGGGTAGATAGAAGTATGTGTTGAATAGAACTCTATGAGTCGATTATTGATAGATGCTTATGATATGTGAGCAGAAGAGGCAAGGCGTAGGAAAGGGAAACAGGTAGTTGAGGAGTAAAACGGTTGTGATTGGAAGCGAGTACAGTGTAGTAAGCTAAAACCAGGTTTTGAACTTTCTCGAGATATTGTAGTACTTGATAATCCTGTGATATTGCAAGTGCTTTGAAGCACAGAAACCTTAACCCTGATTCCAGTTATTGATCTTGAGCCATGAACCTTATTCTTTCTAGACCATTGATTATTGTATACCCAAACACGAACCTCAAGTATACGATACTACTCCATAAATACATGCAAACAAAATTCCAAACACTAAACTGAATTAATTATATACTCAAACATTGTATCCTATGCTTTGAAAGCCCAAATCTTTGAAACCCTGAAATATTGATTCCTTTGTTATACAATTCTTTCAATACTAGTATCCAAGCTTTTAAATTATCTTATTAATCCTTACAAGGATTGAAACTCTTTCATTGTTAAACACTCATTGTTGTTAATGATTCTGATTATTGGTTATTATTGCTTATTCTGTTATTATGTTAGAATTGGATTGTTTTTATAAAATTGTGGACCAGATTCGTGGTCAGACCATATAATGGTCAAGTTAGGCCAATGTGTGCCTTGGATCCATTAGTTAGAGCAATGTTGTGTGCCTTGCTCGGGGTTGGTGCGTGACTGATCAGCAGCCTAACCTTGGTTTTTAAATTAAAAGTATAATATCCAATTCTAAATCATAAGCCATTGTTCAATTAATATCATAATCATGTTCACCTGATGATCATTATTCTCAGTTGTGTCATTATGACTTGCTGAGCTAGTTAGCTCATTTGTGCGATGTTGTTTATGTTCTTTCCAGCTAAAAAAGGAACCAGTTGGTAACGAGGATCCCCAGTCCAGCGCGAGAGCTAGGGGTTCAGGTTGAGAGAGCTGAGCTAGTAGGCTTCTTTTGGAATAATTTAAGTCTATAAAAGTTTGTAATAAAGTTTAATACTCAGTTTGAGTTTGAATGGTTGGGATTTGAACGATATGTAATATAAGTAGATGTGTGGCTCGTATGCATACTTTAACCTGTTGCGATCCGTGGTAGTTGGTAAATAGGGTCACTGCATATTATTGTTATCTTTATTATTGTTATAAGCAGGTTATAAATAAGGTGTGTGTGTGTGGACCCCAAACTTCTGACCCGGGTTTGGAGGGAGCCACAGGTTTGGTATCAGAGCTACAGGTTATAAGTCACTAACACAAGCCTAGGTTGACGAGAATGGGTAGAGGGTTAGGATTAGAAGTAAGGAATAGAATGATAGAACGTCGAGATGTTGAGTGTTACGGTATAACCAGTAGTAGTATAATTCGCGTCGTGGTTCGAGATTCTTATATTGCGATATGATTTCAGATAGCAGCGATGGCCGACTATTTTATTCCCGTATCAGCTGATCACTCAGAGCCTTCAGTTGCGAGTGCCCCATTCCAGTCTACATTGCCCCCAGTTCCTTATTACCGGTATGAGGCTCTTCTATTGGAGCGTGATTCCTTGTTGGCCCAGATCAGAGAGCTATATCATATTATTAGGACTACAGATGTTGATAGTGGTGTGAGGGAGCTTCGAGAGGAAATTAATGTAACACGGAGGGTTCTTGAGGCTAGGCTACATGGAGCTACACTACCTGGCAGAGGCCCTGATGTACTGATGGGTTGGGCTACTGAGGTGATGGAGGACTTTGAGAGGCTGGCAGGACCAGAGTTTCCTTGGAGCTGAGTCAGAGATCCAGAGATGGAGATACTGAGCAGTATTGTGATGGTTATGTAGTATGTACAGTGGTGTGTAGTGTGTACCAGTAGACTTTTGAGTTATATTTATAGACTAGCAATGCTGACTAGTGAGTAGGTTGTTGTACCCTTTTTGCTTTTACTTCCGAAGCATCTTTACGCTTGTACTACCTAAAACTTTTGATCTATACATATCTGTATCTTTTTCCTTTCCAGCATTGTCATTTACTTTATCACACCTGTTTTACTTTACCTTATTTATTGCACCAGTTATACCCTGTGAAACCATGTACCCTATTTTCCATGACTGTTTATATTCTGTAAAGAAGAATGCAATTTACTTAGTTACAACTGTTTTCAAAAAGAGATACCTCTGTTTTACAAAACTTTTCTTTTATACAAAGATTTGATTCAAAAGCTGAATAAGTTGTTTGATTCTTTACAGAAAATGCCTCCCAGAAGAAATACCCGCACCAACACCCAGAATGAAGAAACTAATAATAACAACAACCAAGATGATACAAACCCGAATGTGAACCTAGGACACATGGACCCAACAATAGCCCAGATTCTTCAAATCTTGGCCCAACAAACAGTTCACCTGGCACAACAACAACAAAGACAGACCAACCCCCAGGTAACTTTTAAAACTTTTCAGGCAGTAAACCCACCAGAATTTAAGGGTTCCTTAGAGCCAATTGAGGCAAATGTTTGGTTAAAGGAAATAGAGAAGACATTTTCCTTAGTGAAAGTAAAGGAGGAACAGAAGGTTGAGTTTGCAAGTTACTATCTGAAGAATGAAGCCACCTATTGGTGGGAGATGGTGAAGACATTGGAAGGTACAAATGTTATTACTTGGGAAAGGTTTAAGGAATTGTTTTTAGAAAAGTATTTTCCTCAGTTTGTTCAAGATCAAATGGAGCTGAAGTTTTTAGAATTAAAGCAAGGGAACATGTCGGTAACAGATTATGAGGGTAAGTTTGATGAATTGTCAAGGTATGTACCGTCGTATGTGGATACTGACAGGAAGAAGGCTAAGAGATTCCAGCAAGGTTTGAAATCATGGATCAGAGGGAAGGTAGCCATTTTTGAATTGGATACCTATGCAGGAGTAGTACAGAAGGCTATGATAGCAGAGACAGAGAGTGAGATGTTTCAGAAGGAAAAGGAAAGCAAGAAAAGGAAAGTTGAGGGAAGTGAGGGTCAGTCACAACCAAGAAAGTTTCCAAATTTTAAGAAGGGCAAGTTTCAGCCAGGGAGAAATTTTAATTTCAGAAGACAAAATGCAGGAGACGGAGGCCAGAGCAACCGTCCAGTTAATGCAAATCAGCCAAATCAGTTGAGACTAATTTTTCCAGATTGTCAAGTATGTGGAAAGAAGCATGGAGGAGTTTGTAATAAGTTGAACGTGGTATGTTTCAAATGTAATCAGAAAGGGCACTATTCGAGGGAGTGCCGAAATCATCCAGCAAAAGAGCCAGCAAACAAGGATCGGCCTATCCGGAATCCAGCAGTAAAGGTTCCAGCCATTGGATTTACATGTTTTAAATGTGGAAAGCCAGGACATATGGCTAGGGATTGCAAGACATCAGCACCAGTCAGTAATGCATTAAGGATTATGGGATCTACCCCAACAGTGAATGAGACTTCAAGGGCTAGAGTTTTTGACATGTCGGTGAAGGATGTGATCCAAGATACGGATGTCGTGGCAGGTACGCTTAATGTGAATTCTTTATGTGCCAAAGTGTTAATAGATTCGGGAGCAACTCGATCATTTATTTCACAAGATTTTGTTAGTAAGTTAAATTGTCCAGTTGAATGTTTAAATGAAATAATGACTGTGGAATTAGCAAATCAAGAACGTGTATCTGTGAATCAAGTTTGTGGGAATTGTGAGGTTGAGATTTCTGGTAGTAAGTTTTGTGTAGATTTGATACCATTTAAGTTAGGAGAATTTGACGTTATATTAGGGATGGATTGGTTATCTAGGCACGATGCCCAGATAGATTGTCAAAATAAGAAGGTAATGGTGAAAACTCCAGACGAAAGGATAGTAACGTTCAAGGGTCAAAAACAAGTAAAGAAGTTCTTAACGATGATTCAAGCCAAGAAGTTACTACGACAAGGATGTGAGCATTTCATGGTATATGTGATTGACAGAAGTCAAGAACCAACAAAACTTGAAGATATTTCAGTTGTGAATGAATTTCCAGACGTATTTCCCGACGAGTTACCAGGACTTCCTCCAGATAGAGAAATTGAATTTGCGATCGACTTAGCACCTGGAACAGAACCAGTATCCTAGGCCCCGTACAGAATGGCGCCTATTGAGATGAAAGAGCTAGCGAAGCAATTGCAAGAGCTGTTAGAGAAAGGAGTAATCAGACCCAGTGTATCCCCATGGGGAGCCCCGGTATTATTTGTTAAGAAGAAAGATGGAAGCATGAGAATGTGTATCGACTATAGGGAGCTCAACAAGCTTACGATCAAGAACAAGTATCCGTTACCCAGAATTGACGATCTGTTCGATCAGTTGAAGGGAGCCAAGTATTTCTCCAAAATTGATTTAAGATCAGGATATCATCAACTAAAGATTAAGCCAGAAGATATACCAAAGACAGCTTTCAGAACAAGGTATGGACATTACGAGTTTTTAGTAATGTCTTTTGGATTGACCAATGCCCCGGCAGCATTTATGGACCTGATGAATAGAATTTTCAAGAAGTATTTGGATAAGTTTGTTATTGTATTTATAGACGATATTTTAATCTATTCAAAAAATGGAAGAGGATCATGCGGAACATGTGAGAACGACTTTGGAGATTTTAAGGAAAAATAAATTATACGCTAAATTCTCGAAGTGTGAGTTTTGGCTACAGGAAGTTCAGTTCTTAGGACACATAGTCAGTAACAAAGGGATGAAAGTGGACCCGGCAAAGATCGAGGCAATTACGAATTGGGAGAGACCGAGAACACCCACTGAGGTAAGAAGTTTCTTAGGATTGGCGGGATATTATCGACGATTCGTTCAGAATTTTTCAAGGATTGCAACACCATTGACAAAGCTTACATGCAAGAATGAAAAGTTTATATGGAACGACAAGTGCGAAGAAAGTTTTCAGAAGTTGAAGCGGAGATTAATCACAGCACCTGTTTTATCACTTCCAGACGATCAAGGGAATTTCGTAATTTATAGCGATGCTTCTCACAAAGGACTAGGATGTGTTTTAATGCAGCACGAAAAGGTGATTGCGTATGCGTCAAGACAATTAAAACCACACGAACAGAAGTATCCTACTCATGATTTGGAGCTAGCAGCCATAGTTTTCGCTTTGAAGATTTGGAAACATTATTTGTATGGAGAAAAGTGCGAGATTTTCACGGATCACAAAAGCTTAAAGTACATATTCACACAGAAGGAACTTAATATGAGGCAAAGGATATGGTTAGAGTTGATCAAAGACTGTGATTGCTCGATTAATTATCATCCTAGTAAGGCTAACGTTGTGGCAGACGCATTGAGTTGGAAGGAAAGATTGAATATATTATCAGTATCCGAAGATATATATATAAGGAATTTCAGAAATTGGAATTGGAAATTAGAGTTTGCAAGCCTGAGGAAGCGAAAGTATACAGTATGACTTTCCAGCCGGAGTTGTTGGAGAAAATAAAGAAGTGTCAGGAAAATGTAATGGATCAAGATATAAATTGTTTGGTAGGTGAGGAATTATGCACGCAGAAGGATGATCAAGGTATTCTTAGGTTTTCTTCAAGAATTTGGATTCCACCAGTGACGGAGCTGAAGAATGAAATTTTACAAGAGGCACATAGTTCAAGATATTCTATCCATCCAGGGAGTACCAAAATGTATAGAGATTTAAAAAAGAATTATTGGTGGCCAGACATGAAGAAGGAAATTGCAGAATGGGTTAGCAAATGTTATACTTGTCAGAGAGTTAAAGCAGAGCATCAGAAACCAAGTGGATTGTTACAGCCATTGGAGATTCCAGAGTGGAAGTGGGAACATATTACCATGGATTTCATAGTTGGATTACCAAGGACAAGGGCTAATCATGATGCCATTTGGGTTATAGTAGATAGACTTACTAAGTCAGCTCATTTTCTGCCTATAAATGAAAGATTTTCGCTCGACAAGTTAGTCCATATGTACCTAAAGGAAATTGTAGTTCGTCATGGAGTTCCTGTGTCTATTGTATCTGATCGAGACCCAAGGTTTAATTCAAGATTTTGGAAGAGTTTTCAAGAATGTTTGGGAACAAAACTAAATATGAGTACGGCCTATCACCCCTAGACGGATGGCCAAAGTGAAAGAACGATCCAGACAATCGAGGACATGTTACGTGTTTGTGCTATTGATTTTAAAGGAAGTTGGGACGAACATTTACCTTTGGTAGAGTTTGCTTACAATAATAGTTATCATGCCAGCATTGGGATGCCACCCTATGAAGCCCTTTATGGATGCAAATGTAGATCTCCAAAATATTGGGACGAAGTAGGAGAACGCAAGATACTTGGACCTGAACTGGTACAGCAGACAAAGGAAATTGTTGAAATTATCTAGAAGAGATTGATAGCCGCGCAAGATCGTCAGAAGAAATATACAGATCAGTCAAGGAAAGACATGGAATTTGAAGAAGGAAGCTTGATATTACTGAAAGTATCACCATGGAAAGGACTAACGAGGTTTGGAAAGAAAGAAAAGCTGAGTCCAAGATATGTCGGACCTTTTGAGATCCTAAAGCGCGTTGGGAAAGTAGCTTACGAGTTAGCGTTACCACCGCACATGGAGCATATTCATAATATTTTTCACGTATCGATGCTCAAGAAATGTAATCCAGACTCCAGGCATGTAATAGAATATGAGCCAATAGAGCTTCAGGCAGATTTGACATATATAGAGAGTCCGATAGAGATTCTAGAGGAGAGAGAGAGAAAGTATTGAGAAATAAAGTGGTAAAGTTAGTAAAAGTATTGTGGAGAAACCCAAAGGTTGAAGAGTCAACCTGGGAGTTAGAAAGTGATATGAGAGAAAAGTACCCTCATTTGTGGGGGGAAGGATGTAATATTCGGGATATATTGTGTAATTATTTTTGCTATTAAATAATTATTATGTGTGTTCAGTATCTATTCTGTGAGATAATTATTAAGTGTTATCTGTACTTGGATATTCAAAAATAATATTAATTGAGTATTTTAATTTTTATATGTCCAAAATAAAATATAAATAATTGTCATATCTACCTAATGATTTTGATGTTGATTTATGGATTTATAAGAATCATACGAAATTTCTAAAATCTTTTTCCGAGTATTTAAAATTTATTTTATAAAAACGGGAACCAACTGACGTCAACCGTTGTTACGTTTTTGGAACCCGAAACTCTTCCGAGAACTCCTTCCTAACCGAATTGTAATATTCCGAGCATACTCCATGTTTCGACTTTTTCGATCCGGCGTATGGTTTATTCTGCGCGGGTCCCGGCGCAATATTTTTGATACAATATTCGTTTCTTTAAATTAATAAAACCCGTATTTTCGATAAATGGGAGCTTTTTATTAAACTATCCCAATTATCACTTCGTAGTACGTGTAACCAGGCGTTGAGACCAAGACCGCAGTACAAATTGTACTGATTTGGATAATTATCCCGAAAACCGATACCGTTTGGATCAGTTTTTATAAATAAATGTACCGTTTTATATCCCGAATGATCCAACGGGATACTAATTTTCCGTAATTATAAATAGCCTTTTTCCGTATTTTATTTCGTATCAAAATCATTTACAGATAGTTAATTCTATAATTTTCAGAGAAAAACCCTAATTACATAAACTGTTCTAAGAATCAAACAGCAAAACAAAGGCGTTACCAATCTCTGTTTTCAAAGCTTGAGTCACAAAAATGAAGGATTTGAAGTGTTCTATCAGATTCTGAGCTTTGTTTCATTGCAAAATCAAAGGTTTATTTTCTGAAAATTTATTTATTTTCGAATTAAATTTATTAAAAATATGAATTTTTGTTCGGATGATTGTTTGTTTGATTTGATGATTGCATGTTGTAGAGCTTGTTTTCCTGATGATTTTCATATGTCATACGTCTGATTTGGAGTTCAATAACATGTTCAAAATTGAGTTTGATTTTCGAATTTTAAAATTAGGGTTTATAACCCGTATGAATGTTCTTAATTGAAATTTGGGGGTTTCTTATTCTGAAATAGATTGATGTTGTGGTATAGTGTATTGTATTCTCTGTGAAATTCACAATCTAGTCGTACAAGTTTCATGAATCAACGAGGTCTGTAGAGAAGGGAGTTGTGTTTTGAAGTTTACGTCGAACCCGCCGGAAACCGGCGAGTTTCTTCATCAAATTTCGGCCAAGTCTGGAGTTATTGATGAATTTTGATTGTAGATATAGGTTACTGGTGTTGTGTAGTTTAATTCTGGAGGTGATGGTGGTGGAAGGATGCCGGAGGTGAGTTCTCCGGCCATCCCCGACTTTTCCGGCGACTGGAACTGTAAAATTACAGTTTGGTCCCTATACTTTTGAAAACGATGAAGTTTGGTCCCCCAGGTTTTCAGACTTTGCAAAAATTGGATTCTTGTTTTAAAAATGTTTAAAAATCATATTTCCTATTTATTTTTATTATAAAAATTCATTTTTAATTTCTGAAAATTCTAAAAATTATTATTTTAATTCCGAAAATTATTTTTAATTCAGAAATAAATCCGAATTAATTAGTTAATTAATTTCTGTTAATTTTTAATTGATTAATTGGTCAATTAAATTGGAAATTAATTGATTAATTAATTTAATTAATTATTAATTGATTTGAATTAATTATTTAATTAGATTTAATTACTTAAAAATGATTTTAAAATTTCGAAAAATAGTTTCAAGCTTTAAAATATTATTCTAAATTATTTTCAAGGCTCGATAATTAGTATAAAATTGTTTCGGAGCCAGAATTGGCCAACCGAACCCTAAAATCTTTGAAACCCTAAAATATTGATTCCTTTGTTATACAATTCTTTCAATACCAGTATCCAAGCTTTTAAATTATCTTATTGATCCTTACAAGGATTGAAACTCTTTCATTGTTAAACACTCATTGTTGTTAATGATTCTGATTATTGGTTATTATTGCTTATTCTGTTATTATGTTAGAATTGGATTGTTTTTATAAAATTGTGGACCAGATTCGTGGTCAGACCATATAATGGTCAAGTTAGGCCAATGTGTGCCTTGGATCCAGTAGTTAGAGCAATGCTGTGTGCCTTGCTCGGGGTTAGTGCGTGATTGATCAGCAACCTAACCTTGGTTTTTAAATTAAAAGTATAATATCCAATTCTAAATTATAAGCCATTGTTCAATTAATATCATAATCATGTTCACCTGATGATCATTATTCTCAGTTGTGTCATTATGACTTGCTGAGCTAGTTAGCTCATTTGTGCGATGTTGTTTATGTTCTTTCCAGCTAAAAAAGGAACCAGTTGGTAATGAGGATCCTCAATCCAGCGCGAGAGCTAGAGGTTCAGGTTGAGAGAGCTGAGCTAGTAGGCTTCTTTTGGAATAATTTAAGTCTGTAAAAGTTTGTAATAAAGTTTAATACTCAGTTTCAGTTTGAATGGTTGGGATTTGAACGATATGTAATATAAGTAGATGTGTGGCTTGTGTACATACTTTAACCTGTTGCGATCCGTGGTAGTTGGTAAATAGGGTCACTGCATATTATTGTTATCTTTATTATTGTTATAAGCAGGTTATAAATAAGGTGTGTGTGTGTGTGGACCCCAAACTTCTGACCTGGGTTTGGAGGGCGCCACATTTGGTGCCTCAGTACTTGACTTCTCCTTGATCACAATGCCTTTTTCCTTAGGCCTTGGAGGTTTCTTTGCAACAGAAGCTTTTGGCTTTAGATTTATCTTTTCAGCTTTAAATCTAGCTTCTTCCTCCTTGAGATTTTCTAAATCCATTCCAGGATTATGTTTCAGAAATAATCTTCTAGCAATTTTCTCATCAAGTGTCTGAATCTTGGGATCCTTGTAGTAGACTGTAGTCGGCTTCCCCTTTAGCTTCAAAGTTTGCATAAACTTATGAGAGTCTTGACTTCCACCTTGTATCAGAACATCAGGCTTTGTCATCAGACTTTGCTTATCAGAACTTGATATCAGATTTTGATAATCAGTACTTGCTATCAGATTTTGAGTTTGATAGCTTAAAAACTTGTCTTCGTTTGAATAGAAGATTTGCTTGCATTAGTAATTAGTTTCCGAGAAGAAACCTTGCTGCTCTGCCCTTTACCTTGAACTTGACCTTTACCCTTGCTAGGGTTTCCCTGGTCATCATCTTTCTTCTTCAGTATTTGATCATTAGAGCATTTGGACTTAACTATCTTCTCCCTCTTTTGGCATCATCAGGTAGTAGGAGAGAGAGAAGAAGTTCAACTGAAGATTGGATTTCATCCAATTGAGCTTTCTGAGAAGCTTGATTTTGTAGGACCTCAGTAATTTGGGCCTGTTGCTTCTCTTGTATCCTCTCAATGGCTTCAACCTTTCCAGAAATAGGTCTGATAAAACTCTTTTTATCAAGCTTGGTCTCCATATCTAGCTTTTCAGCTTTTTCTAGAAGTTTGTCAACCTTTTCTTGAGCATCAGAATGTAGACATTGAAGATGTTTAGTAGACAGAGCTGTGAATTTGAGTTCTGTCTTGAAATCAGAATTGAAGAGGAACTCATCAGCTTTACCAATATATTCTGTCAGTACTTTGGAGCTTGGAATGAAATCAGTTTCATTCCACTTCTTGGTCCACTCCACACCTCTGTGAGTATATTCCCAAGGAATAGGAGCAGCTTGCTCAACAAACTTCTCAATTAGTGCGTCCTTTCCTAGAGTGGGAGCTGGAGGGTCAACAAAAATACTGTCGTCAGAACTTGAAGTAGACTCATTATGTTTTGACAAAACTAGAGTGTGTAATGCAACTGGAGATTCTAGAACAACTTCATCTAAATTCTGAGCATCAGAATTTATCTCCAGAATAGGTGTTGTTTGTGTCTCAGCATTTAAGATTGAAGAGTTGACTATTGATGGCTGAGCTACTGATGGAGCTTCTAGATAAAGAACAGATGGTATATTCAGATTGTGAATATCTATTTCAGAAATCCTGTCTTGTTCTTCAATATTATCTGTAGCTTTGTCATAAATAGGAGAGACAAGAGGTGCCAGCACAGTATCTTGAGCTTGAGTAGGGGATGGTAGAGCTTCAATTACAACAGGTTCTGATGAGATCAGATATTCCTGATCCCCTTCCTCAGCTTCTGTAGTATCCTCAGATTGAGGCTTAGCCATGTGCCTTTTTGCTCTTATTTTCTTCAATCTTCTTGCTAGTGAAAGAGTTGCTTTATTATTAGAACTAGCAGTTCTCTTCCTCTTCAAAGTATCAGAACTTTGAGCTTCAGCATTTATCTGATGGGTTGACCCTTCAGCTTCTAATTCTTTTTGAAAAATTATATTTTCAGCTTCAATAGTCACAGGTTCCGATGCAGGAACCTGTGCTTCCTTATCTTCACTATCAGATTCATCCCTAAGAATCATCTTTCTTCTCTTTTGTGGAGGTCGAGGAACAGACTTTGCCCTCTTAGGCTTGGAAGATGAAGGTCTGATGGTATGTGCTGATGGCTGTTGTTGTGAGGATTGAGCTGATGGTTGGAAGTAAGTTCTGATGGTAGGTTGAGTTGGTTGAGGTTGAGAGGTTGTTGGTTGTATAGTTGTTGGAGGTGCTGATGGAGGTTGGGTTGGTTGGACATCAGGATATATGGTAGAAAATGTAGCTGGATCAGAATTTACCAAAAACTGTTTGACAGAAGTAGGAATTTGGAGGGGTCTCAACACAGTTTTCTTATTATCAGTAGATAATAAGTCAGTAAAGGCTCTCTTAGCAAGCTAAAATGGTTCAATTAACTCACTAGCTAGTTGGGGTGCATCAGAGCAATAAAAACTATAAATAAGCTGACATAATCTAGCAAAGTAAACTGTATTCCTATCTTCTATCATCCTATCCCCAGTAAAGCCTAAAATAGCACTTGCATAATAAAAATAAGTTTGATGAATGAGAGCATACCCGATTTATTGACTGAGAATTGGGATGGCATCAAAATTAGAACATTTGTTTGCAAAGGTTTTGGTGATGCAGTCAAAGAAGAAACTCCATTCCCTCCTTATGTTGGGTCTCTTCAACTGTCCCAGCTTTGCCAAAGTTTTCTCATAGCCCAGATTGACCATTAGTTGTTGAAGAGCTGGCTCCTCAACTGTTGAATATATGCAATTCTCTAGCAGATGGAGTGCTTGTCGAACTGTGGCCAAAGTCACCACATGGGCATCCTCCCCTCTTAAAAAGATGATACTTGGGGACCCATGAGCACCACCATCATCATATATGCCACTTCTCCAAAACTCCAGCACTTGAGTTCCAGAGATGGATTCTGGTTGGGTCAAAGCATACCCAATCTCAGAGTTAGCAAGGAAGTCCTGAATAAAGTGTAGTTATGATGGAGCTTCACCCTTGCTAAGATTAGCCAAGTAGTTGTTGGGAACAAACTTAGCTCCATTGAA